>NC_057800.1:700118544-700123161 GCF_018294505.1 Triticum aestivum
GCTGATCGCTGCACGGGATGACACGATCGTTGGGGTTCAATCTTGTCGTCTACTTTCAGTAACTTGTGATAATTGGCTTGGTCACACCTGTTCAGTGGTCAGCCAGAGCCTATACTTGACTTGTATGAGTAGCAGCATGGTGCATAGGGTAGCCCATGAATGTGAGCAGTGCACAGCAAGGTGAGGGAATGGAGCTCGGTCAGCAGCAGTATATCTGGTCGTGTGGAGCTCCTTGTAACCTTTATCAGGCTCTCTCCCATTCAGAGAGTCAAAAACTGAAAAAGAGAAAAGAAGGAAGGGCAGGCACAAGAAGGCAGTGCCGCCTGGAACAAAATTTCAATGTGTTGCTTACTCTGTTTCCATTCGATTCCTCGGCTCTGGTCTGTTAGGTTTAGGTGTTGCCTTGGAGTCCACCATAGAAGTGAGGCTGGGCAAGAATCTGGCCAACAATCCCCTCTGCTTCACATTATGTGCCCAATTGAGTTGATGTTGTCGACTCACAACTTGTGCCCATTGTTGAAATCAAGAGGAGTTCTGTTTTCCATGTGCACCCATGCTTTTTTCGTGAGAGAGGTTAATGGCATTCTTGTTGGACTTTAGGCTGCCTTTTTTTCTCCACTGACCAAATGGGTGAAACATTGAATTAGATCTATCTGTACCATATGTGTAACCTAGGTACCCCCAGTGTGTGTATATAAGTTGTGGGGTTTAGTCTTTAGAAGCACGATTACCAGCCTTAGGGTTTCGAACACAATCGTACGATCTTGAGGTAGATCATCTTATAATAGGCTGGAGCTGTAGCGAGCTGGAACGGGGAAAGAAGAGACAGTGAGAGATCATGCCAGGAAGATATCCTTGAACATGAAGAAGGTGACTGTAGTGAACCGAAATGGAAGCAGAAACAAACTGACTCGAAATATGGACAGGATAGGAGATACCCGGATGAGTGATAGTGAGATAGACAAGACTCCCAACAAGATGACGGTAACGCGTCGGATCAGACAAGGGCTCACCATCAGAAGCACGAAGGTGAACATTGAGCTCCATACGAGTCTCAACAGTGCGCTCATCACTAAGAGCCGTACGAGAGAGAAGATCTTGGATATACTTTTCTTGATAAATAAAGAAGCCATCAGAGGTATAAGAAACCTCAATCCCCAATAAAGTAGCAAAGAGGATCAAGATCAGACATACGAAACTGCTCACTAAGACGTGCCTTGACAAAGGCACTGTACTCAGAGTCGTCACCAGTAATGATCATGTCATGCTTTGGATCTGACTCTCGAGTAAGGTGCAAGGGTGGATTGAAAACACCATGTCCACTTCAGGCAAGGAAGTTCTAGTCAAAGCAGTTGCTTAGTCTGTTTCTATTTATCCGATGTCATTCTTTAAACTGGCAAGATGTTTATGTGAGCACGTGAACATGTTAATCAGAAAGTTCTGATGAGGCTCTAAGGATGGCAAACGCAAACCTCATTGGATCTATTGGGAGACAATGACACAACCAAGGGCATGGGTGGTCTTGGATTCAAAAACTTTGACCTCTTCAACTTTGCCATGTTGGCTAAGCAAGCCGGCGTTTAGTTCAAGACCCTAATTCCTTGAGTGCCCGTATATTAAATGATATGAACACGGCAACATCTAGTATATCAAAGAGTGTGGCTGCTATTGAAGTTAAACAAACCGAGTCGAGCAAGAAGAACTTATTCGAGAATGTTGGAGAAACTACCAAACGATCAAATATATTGCACCGTGGTAGAGATGGCAAGAAACGTGAGCTATGTGGACCTGGTTTTTGTGCCATTAGTTATGAAGACGCAATATACAAGAGGGTCAAAATTACACAGCAATTAAGATTGAAGCAAGGAGTAAATTGTAGCCAACCCATGTGTGTGAGCGTATGCATGCACACAGGCCTGGAGCCAATTAAACCAAGACATAAAATATTGTACAGTTTGAATCAGCTTGTCAAGGGTCACAATCAAGAGCCTAAGCCAGAAGAGATTACGCCCACCTTTCGTACACCTCCACGATGGGTTAAAATTGGGACCATGAAGCTGCACGTTGGGTCCTAATTGCATGGAGATTACTTTATTTTTTTAGTCCCTTTATCTTGCGTACGGTTGTGTCCTTTTAAAACTAGGAAGTATATCTTCTTGTTAGTTAGTAGTTTCCCTTGTGCTAATTACATGCCATACAAACCGTGAGGGTAAGTTTTGTTAGGAGGCCAGGTGGTGTGGGCCTTAGGCCATGTGTTCGTTATATAAAAGTGAAGATGGCGTCCATGTATCAGATCAGTTTTTTGTTTATCCGTGAGTTATGAAAAAGTCAAAAACGTCCATGTTTCGGACGATCCAATTATGAGTATTTTCTGTGATTTTTCCATCGAAAAAATCTACTAGCGATGGAGGGTTGATCATCATATCGACACCTACGTGCTGATTCGAGGGGATCGTTATTTTTGTTCATGTATTTTCGTACACGGGTGAAAATTATTATTGGAGGTTGTGAGGAGGAACAAAACGGAAGAATTGTAGATCAAATACCGCCGTGCAAGATCGGGCCATCTACACGCGCGAATTAGCATCTCGCTAGTTTGTGCTTCATCACTAAACATCATATACTATCCAACCACTGATTTTATGCAAACTTTACTAGGAGCGCATCCGAGCCAAATTTGGATACCCATAATTGAGGACCGTGATGTTCTCAAGCAAGGTTTGATCACGCGCGTCCGAAACGGCACAACCACCAACATATGGATAGACAATTGGCTCCCCAGGGATGAGATGCTCCAGTCATATGGGTGTGTATCCGCGAACCCACCCCAACTCGTCTCGGAATTGATAGATCCCACCTCGGCTACCTGGAACAGACAAAGGGTGAACGAAGTCATTATGCCGATGGGCGCGAAGATCATCATGGGCATTCCGTTATGCACACGAAATATAGATGATTTTTGGTGCTGGAACCTCGAGAACCATGGCTCTGTCTCCGTAAAATCCGCTTATAAAATGTTGGTGGCGACCAAGCAAGGCCGTGAGGCATGGCTGGAGGGTTCCGCTAGAGCTTCAAGTTCAAATGCGGAGGAGGGGATGTGGAAGAAACTTTGGAAAACTAAGGTACCAGACAAAGTGCATATGTTCATGTGGAGGCTCTCTAAACACTCGCTACCTACAGAGGACGTGCGAGCTCATCAGCATATGTCAGGCACCAGCACATGTGGCTTATGCGGGATGCCGGAGTCGTGGAAGCATTCTATTTTACAGTGCACAATGTCGAGGTGCATATGAGCGTTGTGGACGAAGACCTTGCAAATAAAATGTTGATGATTGAAGATCCTAATGCAAAGCAATAGTTGTTTACACTGATGGAATCTCTCCCACATGACCAGTTTGTCCTCCTGTCAATTACATTGTGGTGGATATGATCTGCACGGCGTAAGGCGATCCACGAGGGAATTTTTCAGAGTCCTCAAGCTGTCCAAAGCTTCATCAAAAGATACCTCGACAAACTGAACATAATCAAGCCGAATGTAAATCGTGGGACTGCAGCCACTTCTAATGGCCAGCAGGCAGCGCGACGACATAAAGCTCCTCGTGTGAGCTATGCTAAGATACATGTAGATGCCGCAGTAAGGCAAGGAAGGGGAGGTTCTGCTGCAGCGGTGTGTTGAGACAGCAATAGTAACTACGTGGGGAGCTCCGCCCTATACTAGTAGAAAAAGGGTCAAATGTGAAGCACATTAGTGCCGGTTTGAATTTGAGCCGGCACTAATGTGACCATTAGTGCCGGTTCCAACGGCTAGGCGAGCGGGCATCATTAGTACCGGTTCGTGGGCAACCTTTAGTACCGGTTCATGGCATGAACCGGTACTAGAGTTTCTTAGTAAGCTGATTTTTAGTCCCACCTCGCCAAGAGAGAGGCAGTATGAGCGGTTTATAAGCCGTTAGTGCACAGACAATGACGAAGAGGCGCAATGCTCACCTGCACATTGATTAGCTTCAAGCCTTTTTGAATAGCATAGATTGCACTGAGCTATGTGCAGTACAGTCTACACTATTCCGAAAGGCTTGAAGCAAATTAACCAGCATTGCACCTCTTTTTTATTTTTAATAACTTATTTGAACTCCAGACTTCTTGTGTTCCGTATGCAGCATTCAAAGCGAAGTCATCAATTTCCAACATGTTCTGACATCATTTGTTGTTTTTCAGTCATTTACCTAATTGTTTAGAGAGCTAAATGACTGTGAAATTGAAAATCACTACAAAATGAACTGTGAAAATATTGAAATTTAGCATGGTATCATCATTTCATCCGTATAGCATGTGCGAAAAAGTAGAGAGGGTCACGGCAAAAACTGGATGCACTTCGTGTACAAACTGGACAATCTCTTTCGGAGTATCAGGGTTTCGGACGAGAACTCATCTGTTACACGGGCACTTCAATGTTTTTTAAACTTATTTGAACTCCGAACTTCTTTTGTGTTCAGTATGCAGCATTCAAAGCGACGTCATCAATTTCCAACATGTTCTGACATCATTTGTTTTTCGGTCATTTACCAAATTGTTTAAAGAGCTAAATGACCGTGAAATTGAAAATCACTACAAAATGAA
>NC_057800.1:700123577-700124478 GCF_018294505.1 Triticum aestivum
ACATCATTTGTTGTTTTTCAGTCATTTACCTAATTGTTTAGAGAGCTAAATGACCGTGAAATTGAAAATCACTACAAAATGAACTCTGAAAATGTTGAAACTTGGCATGGTATCATCATTTCACCCGCATAGCATGTGCGAAAGAGTAGAGAGGGTCACGGCAAAAACTGGACGCACTTCGTGTACAAACTGGACAATCTCTTTCGGAGTATCAGGGTTTCAGACGAGAACTCATCTGTTACAAGGGCACTTTAATGTTTTTTAAACTTATTTGAACTCCGGACTTCTTTTGTATTCAGTATGCAGCATTCAAAGCGACGTCATCAATTTCCAACATGTTCTGACATCATTTGTTTTTCAGTCATTTACCGAATTGTTTAAAGAGATAAATGACCGTGAATTTGAAAATCACTACAAAATGAACAGTGAAAATGTTGAAACTTGGCATGGTATCATCATTTCACATGCATAGCATGTGCGAAAGAGTAGGGAGGGTCACCGCAAAAATTGGACACACTTCGTATACAAATTGGACAATCTCTTTCGGAGTATTAGGGTTTCGGACGAGAACTCATCGGTTACACGGGCACTTCAATGTTTTTTAAACTTATTTGAACTCTGGACTTCTTTTGTGTTCAATATGCAGCATTTAAAGCAACGTCATCAATTTCCAACATGTTCTGACATCATTTGTTTTTCAGTCATTTACCGAATTGTTTAAAGAGCTAAATGACCGTGGAATTGAAAATCACTACAAAATGAACTGTGAAAATGTTGAAACTTGGTATGGTATCATCATTTCACCTGCATAGCATGTGCGAAAGAGTAGAGATGGTCACGGCAAAAACTGGACGCACTTCGTGTACAAACTGGACAATCTCTTTCGGAGTATCAAGGTTTC
>NC_057800.1:700124649-700132356 GCF_018294505.1 Triticum aestivum
TCAATGTTTTTTAAACTTATTTGAACTCCGGACTTTTTTTGTGTTCAGTATGCAGCATTCAAAGCGACGTCATCAATTTCCAACATGTTCTGACATCATTTGTTGTTTTTCAGTCATTTACCTAATTGTTTAGAGAGCTAAATGACCGTGAAATTGAAAATCACTACAAAATGAACTTTGAAAATGTTGAAACTTGGCATGGTATCATTATTTCACCTACATAGCATGTGCGAAAGAGTAGAGAGGGTCACGGCAAAAACTGGACACACTTCGTGTACAAACTGGACAAACTCTTTCGGAGTATCAGGGTTTCGGACGAGAACTCATCTGTTACACGGGCACTGATGGGGTCATGTACCTAGGGTAGGGTCATGGACCTGATCTAAGTACCTTGCCCAAGGACACCCTTAGAAGAGGTCGCCTTCCAGTCGATCAACGAGGGACTCACTCGACTGACTTGAAGGACTCGACCATGAAGACTCACTCGACCACCAGGAGGTCAAGAGGCACTCTGCACTGCAACGGCCTGTAATTAAGTAGGCTTTATGGTAGTAAAGACACTTTATGTGGGGCGTTACCAGTAACGCCCCAGACTTAACTCACCTTAAACCCTCTCCTACGTGGGCTGGCTGGGGTCCTGGCGCACTCTATATAAGCCACCCCCCTCCACAGGTAGAGGGGTTCGGCACCTTGTAACTCATATACTCATAATCCACTCGACCGCCTCCGGGCTCCGAGACGTAGGGCTATTACTTCTTCCGAGAAGGGCCTGAACTCGTACATCCCTGGTGTTTACAACCTCTCCATAGCTAGGACCTTGCCTCTCCATACCTACCCCCCACTCTACTGTCAGGCTTAGAACCACGACAGTTGGCGCCCACCGTGGGGCGGGTGTTTTAGCGATTTTGTGGAGAAGTTGTGATTCTTCCGAGTACTTTCATCATGGTGTCTGCTGGAGTTTTGGTCGAGGGTCGAGAGATCCGTCTCGGCACTCTCACCTTCATCGCCGACGACTCCGCGTGGCTCCAGGAGGCTCCACTCGACGTTGATGCGCTCCCCGTCCGCGGTGCGACGCATTTTCGCGCATGTGTCCGCGGCGTTCTGCTGCGGCAACCGTCGACCCCGTATCGATCGGCTCCTCCATCGTCCACCCTCCCGGTCTCCCGCCAGCGCAAGCGCTCGGGCCGGTCGAGGCTTCAACGATGGGTGAGGCACGCGGTGGCTCGCCAATCGGCCACCATCCAAGTTGCGGCAATCGAGCCCGACGAATCTCTCTATGGCTTGTTCGATCTGTCGACTGGCTCCGTAGAGACTGCATCCGAGTGCGATAGCAGTGATCCAGCGGCGGAAATCTTGATGGTCGACGGGCCCCGCAGTCCCCCTGGCTTCGCCCATGATGATGGAGCAGGTGACGGAGGCGACCCCGCACGAGGCCACGAAGAGTACCAGCCCGAGCCACTCGACTCTCTGCAAAGAGAGGAACTTCGCCGCAGGAACGTGGATGCCCTGTGTACTCCCATCGCAGGAGAAACCCCCAAGGCTCGTGCCTTGGAGGAGGCACGTCTGGCCAATTTGGCCGAGCGCACTCGACTGGAGAATCTTCAGTGAGCACTCGACGAGCGCGCGCGGCAACGAGTTCCCGACACCAGTCGACGTCAACTCTTCCCACCGACTCAGGTATATCAAACCCCAATCCAGAATTTAGCAGCTGCGACCCGTATAGCAGAGTCCATCCAGCCTTCTCAGTCAGAAGCTGGCAGAGGTTTGATGCAGATCAGGGATCTGCTCCGGGCAGCAGGAGACCAGAATTCAGCCGTGTCTCAGTCGCGCAACATAATTCACAGTCGATCCATCACTGCGAATACGGTTCAGTCGGCTCACAGTCCCAGATCGCCTCCGCGGCGTGAGGGGCACGAGATTCGGCGAGGCCAATATGGTGACCGACTCGACCGAGATGATAGGCGTCGAGTGCCCCATTCCCCTCCGAGGGGTGGGTCTTACGCTCCTCGGCAGCAAGATGACAGGCGTCAGTTCAGTATAGGGCGAAGGGTTCCAGTCGACCCCAGAGAACCAGGCTTCGACGCGCGATCCATTATCGTGCAAGGTTTGGTCGACCGGAACAGAGCCCATCGAGGCGGACTCAACAGAGATGCACCCACAAGCAGTCGAGTGCATGTTTCTGGTCCTGAATGTTTCAGCAGAGCTATCAGAGCCGCAGTTATCCCTCCCAATTTCAGGTTGGCAACAGGAGTCAGCAAGTTCACTGGTGAGTCTAAGCCTGAAACTTGGCTTGAAGATTACCGAGTGGCAGTTCAGATTGGTGGTGGGAACGACGAGGTGGCCATGAAGCATTTGCCCCTCATGCTGGAAGGTTCTGCCAGGGCATGGTTGACTCAATTACCTCCTAGCAGCATTTACACTTGGGAAGATCTGTCCCGAGTGTTCATCAGAACGTTTGAAGGAACTTGCAAGCGACCAGCTGGATTGACAGAGTTGCAAGTCTGCGTGCAGAAGGCTAATGAGACTCTCAGAGAGTATATTCAGAGGTGGATCACTTTGCACCACACTGTGGAGAATGTGTCCGATCATCAGGCAGTCTGCGCCTTCAAAGATGGCGTCAAGAACAGAGAACTGAGTTTGAAGTTTGGTCGAACCGGTGACATGACCTTGAGTCGGATGATGGAGATTGCTACCAAGTACGCCAACGGCGAAGAAGAAGACCGACTCCGAAGCGGCAAGCACAAGCCGAGTCAGTCGGAAAAAGGAAACACCAGTCGGAAACAGAAGCGGAAGGCTGAACCGGCAGCTCCTGGAGAGGCTCTGGCCGTGACTCAAGAAAAGTTTAAGGGGAAACCAAAAGGATCCTGGAACCCCAAGAAGGTAAAGGATAAAGAAGGGAACGACGTAATGGATATGCCATGTCACATCCACACGAAGAAAGACGAAGAGGGGAATATCATCTACCCGAAGCACACCACTCGCCAATGTCGACTCCTGATCCAGCAGTTTCAGGGAAAACAGTCTAAGGACAAGGGGAAGGAGTCGGACAAGGCCGAAGACAAGGAGGACAGTGAGGAAGGATATCCGCATATCAACTCCACTCTGATGATCTTTGCAGATGTGGAAAGCAGGAGTCGACTGAAAGTCATTAACCGAGAGGTGAACATGGTTGCCCCAGCAAAAGCAAATTATCTGAAATGGTCTCAAATACCCATCACATTCGACCAATCTGATCACCCGACTCATATTGCCACCCCTGGGAGGCAAGCTTTGGTGGTCGACCCAGTTGTCGAAGGCACTCGACTGACAAAAGTGCTGATGGACGGTGGAAGCGGGCTGAATTTGTTGTATGCAGACACACTGAAAGGAATGGGCATCCCGATGTCCCGACTGAGCACCAGTAACATGAGCTTTCATGGAGTTATACCAGGGAAGAAAGCCGAGTCACTCGGCCAAATAGCTTTGGACGTGGTGTTTGGTGATTCGAAACATTTTCGCAAAGAAAAGTTGACGTTTGAGGTCATGGATTTTCAGAGTGCATATCATGCCATTTTGGGGAGACCAGCTTACGCACGGTTCATGGCTCGACCATGTTACGTGTACCTCAAATTGAAGATGCCCGGCCCCAAAGGAGTGATCACTGTCACCAGTGATCGGAAAAAGGCAGAAGAGTGCTTTCAGAAGGGCTCAAAGATTGCCGATTCCCAGGTGACAGCGGTCGAGTTCGAAGAATACAAGCAAAATGCAGATCCGAGTGACTTGCTGCGATCCAAGAAACCCGCCACAGAGTCTGCATTTCAGTCGTCCGGTGAGACGAAGCATGTTCACATTCACCCGACCGACCCTGATGCAGCTCCGACCCGCGTCTCCACAACACTCGACCCAAAATAGGAAGAAGCGCTCATCCAGTTCCTCCGTGAGAACTGGGACATTTTTGCATGGAAGCCCGCTGACATGCCAGGTGTTCCCAGGGGACTGGCTGAGCATCGCCTAAGAGTCGACTCATCTGCAAAACCAGTCAAAGAGCATCTTCGGCGGTCCGCCGTCCAGAAGAGAAAAGCCATTGGTGAGGAAGTGGCTCGACTGTTGGCGGCAGGATTTATCCGAGAGATATACCACTCCGAGTGGCTCGCTAATGTCGTCATGGTTCCTAAGAAGGACAAGTCGCTCCGAATGTGCATTGATTTCAAGCACATCAACCGGGCCTGCCCGAAAGATCATTTTCCTCTCCCTCGCATAGATCAAATTGTTGACTCGACCGCGGGATGCAAGAGACTGTCTTTTCTAGATGCCTACTCCGGGTACCACCAGATCCGTCTGTACGGACCCGACGAGGTAAAAACAGCTTTCATCACTCCATTCGGGTGCTTCTGCTATATCACCATGCCATTCGGCCTCAAGAATGCCGGAGCCACATTTATGCGAATGATTCAGAAGTGTCTACTCACTCAAATCAGTCGGAATGTGGAAGCATATATGGATGATATCGTTGTCAAGTCACGAAAAGGTTCCGACCTGCTCGCTGATCTCGCCGAAACATTTGCCAACCTCAGAAGGTATGATATCAAGCTCAATCCATCAAAGTGCACATTTGGAGTTCCTGGTGGCAAGTTACTAGGTTTTCTCGTTTCCGAACGGGAATCGACGCTAATCCAGAGAAGATTGGCACAATTCTCCGAATGAAACGCCCTGTGCGAGTGCACGATGTCCAGAAGCTTACTGGATGCTTGGCCGCATTAAGTCGATTCATCTCATGACTCGGTGAAAAGGCATTGCCTCTTTACCGACTGATGAAGAAGACAGACAAGTTCGAGTGGACTCCAGAAGCTGATGCAGCGTTTGCCGAGCTAAAAGCTCTGCTCTCCACCCAGCCGGTGCTTGCTACTCCAATCAGCAAAGAGCCTCTGTTGCTCTATATCGCAGCCACAGGACAAGTCGTCAGTACTGTGCTTACGGTCGAGCGGGAAGAAGAAGGAAAAGCTCTCAAAGTTCAGCGCCCAGTGTATTATTTGTCTGAAGTCTTGACTCCATCCAAGCAGAGATATCCTCATTATCAGAAGCTTGTGTATGGAATATACATGACCACAAAGAAGGTTGCTCATTATTTTTCTGATCATTCCATCACAGTCGTCAGCGACGCTCCACTATCAGAGATTTTGCACAACAGAGATGCAACTGGTCGAGTGGCCAAATGGGCAATTGAACTTCTTCCCCTTGATATCAAGTTTGAGGCAAAGAAAGCCATTAAGTCCCAGGCAATAGCAGATTTCCTCGCCGAGTGGATTGAACAGCAGCAGCCGACTGAAGTTCACTCGGAGCATTGGACCATGTTCTTTGATGGCTCTAAGATGTTGAATGGTTCCCGTGCTGGGGTTGTCCTGGTTTCCCCCAGAGGGGATAAGCTCAAATATGTGCTCCAGATTCACTTTGATTCCTCCAACAATGAAGCAGAATATGAGGCCCTCTTATATGGGTTGCGCATGACCATTTCACTCGGCGTCCGTCGCCTGATGGTCTATGGCGACTCGGATTTAGTGGTCAACCAGGTGATGAAGGAGTGGGACGTGAGAAGCCCAGCCATGACTGGATACTGCAGTGCAGTGAGGAAGCTGGAAAAGAAGTTCGAGGGGTTGGAGCTCCATCATATACCCCGACTGAAAAATCAAGCAGCTGATGATCTAGCAAAGATAGGTTCCAAGAGAGAAGCCATTCCGAGTGGTGTGTTCTTGGAGCATATACACACTCCATCAGTCAAAGAAGATCCTTTCACCGAAGAAACTCCACAGCCCAAGAGTGCCACAGATCCGACTGAGATTGAGGTCCCAGCGGTGGTCGACTTGATCATGGAGGTCTTGGTGGTCATTCCCGACTGGACAGTTCCATATGTCGCGTATATCCTGAGAAAAGAGCTTCCGGAGGATGAGGAAGAGGCTCGACAGATCGTCCGTCGATCTAAGGCCTTTACCGTAATCAGAGGACAATTATACAGAGAAAGCGCGACTGGAGTTGGTCAGAAGTGCATAACACCAGAAGAAGGTCGACTCATCCTCAATGATATCCACTCGGGGACCTGTGGTCATCATGCGTCCTCTCGGACCATCGTGGCCAAAGCGTACCGAGCCGGATTTTACTGGCCAAAGGCGAATGAGATGGCAAAAGAGATAGTGGATAAGTGCGAGGGATGTCAGTTCTACTCAAATATGTCGCACAAGCCTGCATCGGCTCTGAAGACCATCCCACTCGTCTGGCCTTTCGCAGTATGGGGATTGGACATGGTCGGTCCTTTGAGAACGGGACGAAGCGGCTTCACGCATGTACTGGTGGCAGTCGACAAGTTCACCAAGTGGATCGAGGCTAAACCAATCAAGAACCTTGACACCGGTACTGCTGTTAGCTTCATCAGGGAACTAATATTCAGATATGGAGTCCCGCACAGCATCATTACGGATAATGGGTCGAACTTTGACTCGGAGGAATTCAGAGATTTCTGTAACTCCCAAGGCACACGGGTCGACTATGCTTCAGTCGCCCATCCGCAGTCGAATGGACAAGCAGAGCGAGCTAATGGACTGATTCTTAAGGGTTTGAAGCCCCGACTGATGCGTGATCTCAAACACGCAGCTGGAGCTTGGGTCGACGAACTTCCCTCAGTGCTTTGGGGGCTGCGGACTACACCTAATCGGTCGACCGAAAGAACTCCATTCTTCTTGGTCTACGGAGCTGAAGCAGTCTTGCCGAGTGATCTTCTCCACAATGCTCCTCGAGTTGAAATCTACAACGAAGCAGAGGCTGAACAAGCGCGGCAGGACGCAGTCGACCTTTTAGAGGAAGAAAGGGAGATGGCTCTGATCCGGTCGACCATCTACCAACAAGATTTGCGTCGTTTCCACGCCAGAAATGTGAGAGGTCGAGCCTTCTAGGAAGGAGATTTAGTTCTCCGAGTGGATCAGCACAAACCACACAAGCTTGCTCCTTCTTGGGAAGGTCCCTTCATCGTCACCAAGGTTCTCCACAACGGGGCGTACCGTCTTTACAACGTCGAGCATAATATCGACGAGCCCCGAGCTTGGAACGCGGAACTACTCCGCCCATTTTATACTTAAGTTTTATCACTCGGATGAGTTGCAATAAAGTACTTCTGTAGTTCATGGACCTCAAAATAATAGTGTCATAGTTCCTCCATAATTTTTGTCACTTTTTATTTTTGTCCAATAAAATTCCCCCTCAGTGGGTGACTTAGCCGCGAATCCGTTTCGCCTAAGTTTGTAAAAATCCTACCGAGTGGTGAGCCAGACTCCCACTCGGAGGCTTAGCTGCGAATCCGTTTCGCCTAAGTTATCAAAATCCTACCGAGCGGTAAGCCAGACTTCCACTTGGGGGCTTAGCTGCAGCCCTGTGCTCGCCTAAGTTGTAAAAAATCCTACCGAGTGAAGAGCAAACCTCTCACTTGGAGGCTTAGCTGCAGCCCTGTGCTCGCCTAAGTTGTAAAAAATCCTACCGAGTGAAGAGCAACCCTCTCACTCGGAGGCTTAGCTGCAGTCCAAGCACTCGCCTAAGTTATAAAAATCCTACCGAGTGAAGAGCAAACCTCTCACTCGGGGGCTTAGCTGCAGTCCAAGGACTCGCCTAAGTTACAAAAACCCTACCGCGTGAAGAGCAACCCTCTCACTCGGAGGCTTAGCTGCAGTCGAAGCACTCGCCTAAGTT
>NC_057800.1:700132495-700138268 GCF_018294505.1 Triticum aestivum
AACCTCTCACTCGGGGGCTTAGCTGCAGTCCAAGGACTCGCCTAAGTTACAAAAACCCTACCGCGTGAAGAGCAACCCTCTCACTCGGAGGCTTAGCTGCAGTCCAAGCACTCGCCTAAGTTTGTAAAAATCCTACCGAGTGAAGAGCAAACCTCTCACTCGGAGGCTTAGCTGCAGTCCAAGCACTCGCCTAAGTTTGTAAAAATTCTACCGAGTGAAGAGCAAACCTCTCACTCGGAGGCTTAGCTGCAGTCCAAGCACTCGCCTAAGTTATCAAAATCCTACCGAGTGAAGAGTAAACCCCTCACTCGGAGGCTTAGCTGCAGCCTAGTGCTCGCCTAAGCTATAGAAATCCTACCGAGTGGTAAGCCGGGCTTCCACTCGGAGGCTTAGCCGCAGCCCAGTGCTCGCCTAAGTGGACTAAAGAATAAGTCGATTGCAGTAAAGACGCCTTGCTTTGAACCTGCAAAAGACATTTCGAGCCAAAATCAATCGTATTCAAGCACCAAATTCAAGTTTGAATCGATATCTAAAGGAACCGAAAGTGCTCAGGCGTTAAGCCTGTTAAGGTTTATCGGTTACAATTCCACTCGGCATACCGAGGCAAATTTAAAGCGTCGAGCCAGAAGAAGTTTTTTACCCCTCCTGTGGAGGGCTGGAAGGTGCAACGAATTCATCAAGGTCAATTACGTCGGCGATCCGAGTGGCAGCCGCAAGGAAAGTTTCCATAAAGGACCTGAAGTCGTGTTTCTTGGTGTTGGCCACCTGGAGGGCCGCCAGCTTCTCTTCTCGCGCATCTTTACAGTGGACTCGGGCCAGACACAGAGCAACATCTGCACCACACCGAGCCGAGGACTTCTTCCATTCCCGCACTCGACCAGGGATCGTGTTCAAGCGGGCCATCAGCGACTCAAGGTCATTCTGAAGTGTCTCCTCAGGCCAAAGCGTCGAGTCGATGCGAGATGTGGCGGCCTTCAGCCTTGCGAGATAGTCCACGACAGCTGCAACACGAGACTCCAGTCGGAAAACATTCATGGCAACTTCGTCGTTCACCGGAGAATTGACGGGGTCGAGATTTGGCTCCAGCCGGCTAGTTTCTGCTTCAAAGTTTTGACAAAATTCTGCAAGGATGATCACTGAGTCAAGGGGATGGTCGAATGGAAAAACCACGATTGGAAATGTTTGCCGAGCATAGAGGTTTACCTTCAAGCATAAGAAACAGCTTCTTGGCAAGACCACTTAGGAAGGCCTCCAGATCATTTTTCTTCCCAGTCAACTTGCTTACTTGGTCGGTCAGGGCAGCTTTATCAGTTTTTAGTCGACTGACCTCCTTGTTGGCGATCCCAAGAGCAGCTTTCAGATTGGTATTGTCTTGTTCAAGCTTGGTGACTGAAGCTAACTTCTCGTCAGCAAGCTTGATCTTCTCAGCTAGTTCGAGGTCTTTCTTCTGTTGGGCCTCCCTTACCTTACCTGCAAGTTACAGCAATATCAGATTTTGAAACAAGCAAGGGGAAAAGCAGTCGTCAGGGTCTCACCAAACATACCTTCGGTCTCCTCCTTTGCCTTCGTCAGCTTCTCCTGAACCAGCTTCAAGCTCAGCTCGAGTTGAGTGTGCTTGTTTTCCAGCTCAGAGTAGCGAGCCACAAGATCACAGGAGTTCTGCGAAGAACCAATCGACTAAATGTCAAATATAATTCACTTCCAAGTGAAAAAGGAAAAATCACACGTTTCTAAGACTACAGCCGAATACAAGCATTCGACCGTAGTCTCGGGGACTACACCCAGTGGGTGCACTCAGCGTGCCCCCACTAATCCTGTTGAAGATAAAGTCGACCAGTCGACCTCAAAAAAAACAGAGATGTATTCTTTAAGACTGTAATCAACTGCAAGCAGTCGACCACAGTCTCGGGGACTACACCCAGTGGGTGCACTCAGCGTGCCCCCACCGGTTTATGAAATCCAGTCGACATAGTCGACTGACAGAAAGATTGACATCATAAAGCCTAAGGCCGACTGCCAGCAGTCGACCTTAGCCTTGGGGACTACACCCAGCGGGTGCACTCAGCGTGCCCCCGCTAACACGGAGTTTAATCGACACACCCAGTGGGTGACTACTATAAATTTCGGAAAGGAAAAGTTTTTGGTGGCATATCTAACAGAACAAACGGTGGTCGACTGACCTGAACATTGCTTTGGAGGGAAGAACTGGCGTCATAAGCTGCCTGGCTCGCATCCTGGATGGTCTTCAACTGCTCCATCATGATTCCCGCCTGGCGTATCGCCTCCTTCGCCGCGCCAGCTTGGTCCTCTGGGACGTGGTGCGTCGTGAAGAGCGAGGGCTGCTGAGCACTCGTCAATGGATCTGCGAAGGACACCGTGTGTCGAGTGGTGTTCTCTTCCTCCGCAATCAGAATCTCAGGCGCCGTCACATCCTGGGGCACCTTGCTGGCAGACGCTTTTCTACTCCTTCTGCGCTTCAGCGGTTCCTCATCCTCATCATCATCAGGGAGATTGATAACAGCATTGGGTGGAGCTACGGAGAAGAATCAGGATCAGAGATCGCGAGTCAGTCGACTAAAAACAGCGTTAAGAATATAGTACCTGGTTTTGAAGTTGCTGCGTCCTCCATCTCATGGTCATTAGCCCGGGCCGAGGTCTCAGAAGTAGCAGCACTGCAACTCCAAAGAATCAGTCGACTAACTTCAGCGTCAACCAGATACAAAGTTCACACAAAATAAGAAGACTTAAGCAGCACGATTACCCTGATATGGTGGGGATGGACACCTTCATCTTCGGCAGGAGCTTGATCGGCTTCGACGGGGCCGCCCTGGGCTGCTTCGGCGCCTTTTCAGTCGGCACTGGAGAGGTGGTCCGAGGGCGTTTGGTTGACTGAGCAACGGTCGCAACCCCCTTACCACGTTCAGTCGAAGGGTCGTGGACAAGCTTCGACCGCCTTTCTGAGCGCGGTGGTACGACTTCCTCCTCCTCTTCTTCCTCGTCTTCAACGTCATCTTCATCACCGTCATCATCATCATCGTCATCATCATCCTCAGCAACGTCCGAGTCCCATTCCTCCTCCTCCTGGCTCTCACCCCCACTCGCCTCACCCTCCTCAGTTGGAGCTTGTGCCCCATTGGGCATCGAATACAGCTCGGTGAGGGCCTAGCAGATATCAAGACAAGGATCAATCGACCAGTCGGCAGGATAAATAGAAATGAACGTGACAAGAACACAGTGGAGAGCAGAGCAAGCGTACCTTGTTTGGATCGCTGTTGTGGTCGAGTGGAGGAATCCTTCTGGCTCCGCGTGGGTTATCCTTGTTTCCGGTAACGGCTGCCATCCATCTTTCCAGAGTGACATCATCGACTGCTTCTGGATGGACTCGAGTCTCGTCTTCAGTCCCACAGTACAACCACATGCAGTGGCTCCGGAACTGAAGGGGCTGGATGCGACTCCTAAGGAAGACCTCCAGGAGATCCATGCCCGTCACCCCCTGCCGAACCAACTGCACCACGCGCTCCATCAACATCTTCACGTAAGCTTTCTCCTCCGGAATCAACTTCAGAGAGGAGGGCTTGTTCACTCGGTCCATGGTAAACTGAGGGAGTCCACTCGACTGCCCCGGTGTCGACTGGTCCTGGCAGTAGAACCAGCTCGACTGCCAGCCTCTGACTGACTCGGGAAAGGTCATGGGCGGGAAGGTGCTCTTATTCCTCACCTGGATCCCCAGACCCCCACACATTTGGACGACTCGGGTTCTTTCGTCGCCTGGGCTCGCCTTCTTCACGGTCTGAGAGCGACATGTGAATATATGCTTGAACAAACCCCAGTGCGGTCGACAGCCCAGGAAACCCTCACACATGGACACGAACGCGGCAAGATAGGCGATAGAATTTGGGGTAAAGTGGTGGAGCTGCGCTCCAAAGAAATTCAAGAAGCCACGGAAGAAAATACTCGGCGGCAAAGAAAATCCACGATCAACATGGGTGGCCAAGAGCACGCACTCACCCTCTTCTGGCTGGGGCTGCCACTCCTTCCCCGGAAGCCTCGCAGCTCCATGAGGGATCAAGCCCTCGTTGGCCATGTCGAGGAGATCTTTTTCTGTGATGGTCGACTGGATCCAGTCTCCTTGGACCCAGCCCTTCGGCAGGCGTGATCTGGACGAAGATCCGCCGCGGCTGGTAGATCTCCCCTTCGCCTTCTCCGACGCCGACGCCTTCTTCGCGTGTTCCAGCGCCGCCGTCTTCTCCTTGGCCATGGTTGCCGGCGAGATGCGCGAGGGGAAGTTGTGCGGAGGCGAGAGCGAGCGCGTTGGACGGGGACGAAGGGAGCAGAGAGAGAGAGAATGCTGAGGCACAGTACAAAAAATCCTCGCCGGGCGCATTTATAAGGTCCCTTCCGAGTGGATGACAGGTGGGCCCGGTCGATCTAATCATATCCAGGAACAGTTATGCAGATGGGATACGTGGCGAAGAAAGTGGCGCGGAGATCGAGGCGTCTGTGTCCCGTCCCATCCGAACGCCGCGGTCCGCTCCGCTTCGCGCGCGTCCCCAAATTTCGCATCCCGCGGAATCCGCGAACGGCAGATCGGTCTGTCAGACGCGGGGTTTCCCGCGATCCGTCGCTCGGAGATCGTCGAAGCCCGAAAGATCACTCGACGAAAGAAGAGAATGGATCGAGTCGACTGAAGACAAGTTGCTCACTATCGACGAAGAGATTCTATGGTCCAGAACAACGCACGACCAATGTGCAAAGGTTAATCGGAAACAACATCAACTCCTTCCTCACTCGAAGCCTCAATCCATTCGGGGGCTAATGATGGGGTCATGTACCTAGGGTAGGGTCATGGACCTGATCTAAGTACCTTGCCCAAGGACACCCTTAGAAGAGGTCGCCTTCCAGTCGACCAACGAGGGACTCACTCGACTGACTTGAAGGACTCGACCATGAAGACTCACTCGACCACCAGGAGGTCAAGAGGCACTCTGCACTGCAACGGCCTGTAATTAAGTAGGCTTTATGGTAGTAAAGACACTTTATGTGGGGCGTTACCAGTAACGCCCCAGACTTAACTCACCTTAAACCCTCTCCTACGTGGGCTGGCTGGGGTCCTGGCGCACTCTATATAAGCCACCCCCCTCCACAGGTAGAGGGGTTCGGCACCTTGTAACTCATATACTCATAATCCACTCGACCGCCTCCGGGCTCCGAGATGTAGGGCTATTACTTCTTCCGAGAAGGGCCTGAACTCGTACATCCCTGGTGTTTACAACCTCTCCATAGCTAGGACCTTGCCTCTCCATACCTACCCCCACTCTACTGTCAGGCTTAGAACCACGACAGGCACGTCAATGTTTTTTAAACTTATTTGAACTCCAGACTTCTTTTGTGTTCAGTATGCAGCATTCAAAGCGACGTCACCAATTTCCAATATGTTCTGACATCATTTGTTGTTTTTCATTCATTTACCTAATTGTTTAGAGAGCTAAATGACCGTGAAATTGAAAATCACTACAAAATGAACGCTGAAAATGTTGAAACTTGGCATGGTATCATCATTTCACCCGCATAGCATGTGCGAAAGAGTAGAGAGGGTCACAGCGAAAACTGGACGCACTTCGTGTACAAACTGGACAATCTCTTTCGGAGTATCAAGGTTTCGGACGAGAACTCATCTGTTACACGGGCACTTCAATGTTTTTTAAACTTATTTGAACTCCAGACTTCTTTTGTGTTCAGTATGCAGCATTCAATGCGACGTCATCAATTTCCA
>NC_057800.1:700138437-700139538 GCF_018294505.1 Triticum aestivum
GACCGTGAAATTGAAAATCACTACAAAATGAACTGTGAAAATGTTGAAACTTCGCATGGTATCATCATTTCACCTGCATAGCATGTGCCAAAGAGTAGAGATGGTCACGGCAAAAACTGGACGCACTTCGTGTACAAACTGGACAAACTCTTTCGGAGTATCAAGGTTTCGGACGAGAACTCATCTGTTACACGGGCACTTTAATGTTTTTTAAACTTATTTGAACTCCGGACTTTTTTTGTGTTCAGTATGCAGCATTCAAAGCGACGTCATCAATTTCCAACATGTTCTGACATCATTTGTTGTTTTTCAGTCATTTACCTAATTGTTTAGAGAGCTAAATGACCGTGAAATTGAAAATCACTACAAAATGAACTCTGAAAATGTTGAAATTTGGCTTGGTATCATCATTTCACCCGCATAGCATGTGCGAAAGAGTAGAGAGGGTCACAAAAAGCTACTCAGAAATAAATAGACGAAAATAAATAAAGCAGAAAAGAAAAAAACTATATAAAAATTACTCAAAAATAAATAGAAGAAAATAAATAATGCAGAAAAGAAAAAAAGTATATAAAAAATTAATCAAAAATAAATAAAAGAAAATAAATAATACAGAAAAAATCTATATAAAAAATTTGTTGGGGCGCTACCTAGTGGGCCTGCCAGACGTAGGGTGTGCAAATGCAGGCCCAGAAGGGCCAGCAGACTCACAGGGCAGCGTGCCCTAGTTAGGCCCAGAAGCCTGCTATATAGAGAAGTTCGAAGGAGCAGCCGCGGCTGGGTTTATAAACCAGTGCGGCTGCCCTTCGCTCGGCGAGGTGGGACTAAACATTGTGCACCGCCGGTGGCAGCGCACAACCATTAGTACCGGTTGGTGGCTCCAACCGGTTCTAATGATTGAGCCTTCAGTACCGGTTTGTGGCACAAACCGATACTAAAGGGGCCGTTTCCCGCCCCTTGGCCTAGCGAAAATTGGCCTTTAGTACCGGTTGGTGGCTCCAACCGGTACTAAAGACCCCTCCTATATATATGGCACTTACGAAAAATTCAGTTTCATCGACCATCATTTCTTTTCGATCCAACTTCTTCGCCGCGCCCAAC
>NC_057800.1:700140457-700146970 GCF_018294505.1 Triticum aestivum
GAACTAGTTTAGTTGAATTAGTTGAATTAATTAGTTGAACTAATTAGTTGAATTAGTTCAATTAATTAGGTATATTTTTCGTAAGTGCTTAGTTGAATTAGTTCAATTAATTAGTTGAACTAGTTGAATTAACATAATTAGTTGAATTAATATAACTAATAAGTGTTTAATGTTTCACCTATGAACATAGGAATGTCGTCTGACGATGAACACGATTTCATTATGTGCGAATACTGCGAAGACCAGCGCGGCCTGTGCAGCAGCAATTTTCTAGTTGATGATAGACGCTTAAGCATCAAGCTGGATGAGAACTTCGAAGTGGATACAGTAAGTCACAATGACAAGTCTTTTTTCGTAATTAAGCATGACTTATGCTTCATTTGCTTCAACTTTTAATTTTAATTTTTCACTATTCTACTAGCGTATCCCCTGCCATGCAAGTATTTTTGTCTTGGATAAGATAAATTTCAGTCCTAACGAAACTATGAAGGTAAAAAGAGTTTACTTGAAGACCGAGCATGGTTATACCTTCAACGTAATATTATACAATGCAGACACATACACCTATTTTGAATGCAAAACTTGGCAAGCACTATGCAAGGCTTATGCATTTGAGCCTGATATGGTTATCACCTTTGATATTCGTCCGGAAGATGAGATTGAAGGTAATAGAGACATCTGGGTCGATGTGCAGACGCCTCCAGTTCTACTATTATGTGAGTTTCTCAACCATATTTATGTCTTCGATATGAGATTATTTGAACCAGTTGAATAATTAATAGATCTCAATTTATATTGACAGCTTACTTCCAATCAAGCAAACATGTCCGGCGCTTGGTAGACAGGACCTATTATGTTTCATGGCTTGAGGATCTTGATACCATGCGAACTTTCAACCTTTTCTGAGTTCATTTGAAATGCTTTTTAATTTCAGGGTCATTTAGCTGAAAAAATCAGTAAATGCATGAAAGAATTTGCTTGCACATAAAATTTCTTCACGTTTCAAATGCCAAAACACATAACTAGCTACCCTAACTATTACAGAGATTCCCTCCTGGGTGTGAAACACAGAAGAAAGTGATGATAGTGAAGCCGATCACATCCCAGATCTTTAGGTGTGAAACTTTTTCTTCGCGTGTGTCCCTTTGCGTCGTAGCCATGGAAAATCTTCATCATTTAACTGGATGCTCGGGTCAATATTCAGTGTGAATGGAGCAATTTCATCAAACTTTTTATAATATCCTGACATGTCTGTCTTGTCATCCACTCCCACGATGTTTCTCTTCCCAGAAAGAACTATGTGCCGCTTTGGCTCATCGTACGATGCATTCGCTTCCTAAAAGGATTAATGCCATCTGCGCTTAGACCAAACCATACGTTCCTTGCGTCATCTGCAAACTCCTTCCCGTACTTTCTTTCGATTTTTCTCCACTGCGACCCGTCAGCGGGTACTCTCAACTTTCCGTCTTTCTTACGGTCTTCTCTGTGCCATCGCATCGCCTTGGCATGCTCTTTGTTTTGGAACAAACGTTTCAACCGTGGTATTATAGGAGCATACCACATCACCTTGGCAGGAATCTTCTTCCTGGGGCGCTCGCCCTCGACGTCACCAGGGTCATTACGGCTGATCTTATAGCGCAATGCACTGCATACTGGGCAAGCGTTCAAATCCTCGTACTCACTGCGGTAGAGGATGCAATCATTAGGGCATGCATGTATCTTCTGCACCTCTAACCCTAGAGGGGAGACAACCTTCTTTGCTTCGGACGTACTCTCGGGCAATTCGTTGTCCTTTGGAAGCATATTCTTTGTCATTACTAGCAACTTTCCAAATCCCTTGTCAGATACACCATTCTCTGCCTTCCATTGTAGCAATTCCAGTGTGGTGCCCAGCTTTTTCTTGTCACCTACGCTTCGGGTATAACAATTTTTTGTGATCCTCTAACATGCGCTGCAACTTCTTCTTCTCCAAATCACTTGCGCAGTTTCTCTTTGCATCGGCAATGGCCCGACCTAGATCATCAATGGGCTCATCCGATGCCTCTTCTTCAGCTTCTTCTCGCATTGCCGGCTCAGCTTCTTCCCGCATTGCCGGCTCAGCTTCTTCCCTCATTGTTGTATCATCGTATTCAGGGAACCCATGGCCAGGATAGCTGTCATCGTCCTCTTCTTCTTCATTGTCTTCCATCATAACCCCTCTTTCTTCATGCTTGGTCCAAACATTATAGTGGGGCATGAAACCGGACTCAAACATGTGGACGTGAATGGTTCTTGACGTAGAGTAATTGTGACCATTCTTACAGCCAGCACATGGACAAGGCATAAAACCATCCGCCCGCTTGTTTGCCTCAGCCGCAAGCAGAAAAGTACGCACACCATTAATGAACTCGGACAGCATCGATCATCGTACATCCATTGCCGGCTCATCTTCAATACACATCACCGAAAACACCAAATTAATACAACACATAAAGTTCATACATAAAGATCATACAACATTTAAATGCAACAAACAAATAACTCTCTAGATAAAGAATTTAAATGCAACAACAAATGCGATCAAGATCGCAACTAAGGTAACAATTGATCCAACATCATAATGATACCAAGCCTCACTATGAATGGCATATTTTCTAATCTTTCTAATCTTCAAGCGCATTTTCTCCATCTTAATCTTATGATCATCGACGACATCGGCAACATGCAACTCCAATTCCATCTTCTCCCCCTCAATTCTTTTCAATTTTTCCTTCAAATCCTCGTTTCCTCTTTCAACTAAATTTAACCTCTCAACAATAGGGTCGGTTGGAATTTCCGGTTCAACTACCTCCTACATACAAATATCTATGTCAACTTGATGGGCATAATTTGTCATAAACACGAAATGCAATGAATAGTTTTAAAAGAGAATATACCACATCCGAATCATAACCCGGACGAGGGCCGACGGGGACGGATATCAAAACCATGGCACTATGTATAACAAACAACGTATGGGTAAGATAATTATACGAGTAACTATATATCCAAATCACACAAACATCAATTTTTTATATAAAACTTTATGAACAAGAGGCTCACCACAAGGTGGTGCCGGCGACGGGACGTTGCGAGCGATCGACGGTGGTTACGACGGAGATTTAGAAGGTACTAAGTAAACCACACCTACATATGCAAACTAAGTGTTATTTTTGACCTCAAATTGCATATAAATCAAATACTAGCACATATATATAATTCCTCCCAAATTACTAAACTCAAAAATCAATCACTATATAAAGCATTGCACGAGCTAATCTAGCAATGAGAGATGAAAGGACAAAGTTGCTAACCTTTGTGATCATTTGAATGGATGGGGCCCTTCAAATCTTGACAAATTTTGGGCAAAATGTGTGATGAGCTTGAGAGGAAGAGGGAAAAGAACAGAGGGGAGAGGGGAAAGGGGAAGAACAGAGCGAGCTCGGGTGGACGAAGGGTCTATGTAGGACGACCTTTAGTACCGGTTCGTGATACGACCCGGTACTAAAGGTGCTGGAGGGGCCCCGGACTGACAACATCCTGCCACCACTCACTTTAGTATCGGTTCGTGGCACAAACCGGTGCTAAAGGTTCGCTACGAACCGGTACTAATGAGAGCGGCCGGCGAGCCGTTGGAACCGGCACTAATGCACACATTAGTGCCAGCTCAAATTCAAACCGGCACTAGTGTGCTTCACGTTTGACCCTTTTTTTACTAGTGTAGTAAAAGACTGGAGCAAAATTGTGAACGATCACAAAGAAGTACTAGGGGGCAGCAATCAGAAGCGCAACCCACGATTAGGAGACATGTTCATCTGCATGCTACAATATGATGAATCAGCAAAGCTATACATGTTCTATGCTATTTTACCTAAGAGAGAGCAGCAGGAGTGATTAATTAGCTAGTTCATGCTCTTAGTACTTGTCCTCTCATGTCCGTGTTCTTCGTCCTGAACTTAATCTCAAAGAGTGATTTGCTTTTGTGGTGTTATGAACACTTATAATATTATTACCATGTTGAACTCGATGATATCTTTACTATGAAAACTGTTGTTGGTGATGATATATATGATGCAAGAGTTTTTATATTAATATAATAATGATGATGAGTTATTATATCATTTATGAAAGAAACTGCATATTAGTTTCAACTGGATGGATTCTAGCTAAGTGGTCAAGTATATGCCATATCCATATTACCTCAATCACTTAATTAGGTAATCAAGTATATATAATATGGATATGACATATACTTGATGACTTAGCTAGCTAGGATCCATGCATCCAGTCAAACTAATCTGCGGTACATTCATCTAATGATTTAACAACTCATTATAATGTAAAACAATCACTAAATTAAATTAAAAATACAAAATAAAAATAAAAATAAAAAAACCAAAATACACCCAAAATACTAATGTCCTACGTGCCCACGGAGCTGGCTCGGGCCACGTGGTTGCCCTTTAGCACCGGTTCATGCTGAACCGGTACTAAAGGGGAGGGGGGCTTTAGTGCCCACAATTTAGTGCCGGTTACCGAACCGGCACTAAAGGGCCTTACGAACCGGTGCTATTGCCCGGTTCTGCACTAGTGCTAGTGGCCGAAGGCGTTGATGATCTTGCTTCTTTGGAAGCGATGGCATGCAGGGAGGCCAATGCTTTGGCTACAGATCTTCTTCTTCACACTTTTGTGGTCGCTTCTGATTGCAAGCAAGCTGTCTCGGATATACAACAGCTCCTGGGGGCAATATGGTGCAATAATTGATGTGTTTAATCTCCAAGTTGCTCAATTTCAAGGTATTTTTTCTTTCAAGTGTCGTGCTGTGAATTATGAAGTACATAGCTTAGCCAGGTTCTCCTTTGCGAAAGGTCTGGGGCGCCACGTCTAGTTTAGCCAACACCAGGATCCAACTTGTATCCCACATTTCATGGACCTTGAGTAATAAACCTGGCTTTACCCTAAAAAAAACTAGATCGATCAGATCGGGAGCTAGGAACCTCCAGATCAGTTAGATCGAGTGCAGTGCAGCCTGACGGGTGGACGAATTGAAGCGAGATGGAGACGGATCGGAACAGAAGGCCGAACGAGAACCAAATCGATCCACAGTTGCACGCACACGCGCGATCACGCGAGGGTCCAGGGGCAACTGTGGAAGCCAGCCACGGTGTGAAGATGGCGGGGCCGGGCGGGCGAAAGCCAGCAGCAGCGACGACGACTGGCGGACAGGGCCGATGACCAGCGGCGACAGGTGGACGGGGACTAGCAGGAGGGCAGCAGGGTGGAACACGTGCAGCCTGGAGCGGATCGGATCAGACCGGGGATCGTGTTGGGGTGAGCAGCAGCGAGGAAGAGCAATCAGGGACGACCGGCAAGGAGACGACGGCCGCGCGATGGAAGGATCAATCACAAGTTGCGCGTACTAAAAAAATGAGCTAAGCTCTAATACCATGTTAGAGAAATAGCAACTTAGGCCTCCTTTGATTTGGAGGAATTTCATAGGAATTTTAGAGGATAAAATTTTTATAGGATTTTTTCCTTTAGAGCCCTTTGATTCATAGGAATAGATTTCTATTCCTACATAGGATTGATTCCTATTGTCCACATTTCATAGGAAAAAATAAAAATGATTCTAGACTCAATGGAAAAAAAAATTTGGTGTCAATCAAATGACATCTCGTTTTCTATTCCTACTCATAGGATTTGAGATACATGCCATCTCATTTCCTACAAAATTCCTATTCCTATGATAATCCTATCCTATGAACCAAAAGAGGCCTTATCAATAGGCTAAAGCCATCATATATACATGTACATGTGGGAATCCAAAATGCCAAAATGCAAAAGGCCAAAGGCCATTATAAATATAAGTCTAACAAGCATCACACATTGTATCAATGATGCAAAATCATAGATTACTTATCTTAACAGTCTTAGGATTCTTAAATCTTAATTGTCGAGCGTAAAAGAATTAAACCATGAACAATCCCGATATTTCATACTGTTCATTACTATTTAGCAAGCATACCCATATATGGTAGTGGTAAAAGTTAGCCGTGACCTTGAGTTCTGAAAACCAAATGTACAGGAAAGGACAGCATGGTTAGCACACCTTATCGATTGCAAGCTTCCCATCTTCTTGCACAGTGCGTTTGCAAGACATTATAGAATAACTTCGCTGATTGTTAAACAACTATAAGGTATTACCGAAAAAGGATTTTCCCCGCTTTGTATTACAAACCAATCAACATCAAAAACATCACAAATGCTGGGGCGAGCAGCACAACAAGCCCAAAAGAAAAGAGAAAGAAAAATAAGAAATAAATGCCAACAACGACAGCTCGACAAAGCGCGGGTGACCCGCCATCGCTGCGCCCCCAGGACTCGACCCACCATAGACCAAGGCTCCGATCCACCGTGTACCAAGCAGCACCTCCTGAAAGGAATGCGACGCCGACGACACTGCTGCCCGGACGAGTCTTAGGGTTTCCCCCGGCA
>NC_057800.1:700147300-700150155 GCF_018294505.1 Triticum aestivum
GCAGGCTACACCACATCGGAGCCGGAAGAACCAGATGGATTTCTCCCGCATTCCCAACCCCCATCGTCCAGCCATGCCAGAGCCAACCATCCATCTTGCCGCCCACCTGCATGCGCCACCGCGGTCTTGCCGCCACACATGCCGCCTCCCTGAGAACACCACCATGAGGCCAAGAAGATGAAGAGAGAAGCGCTAGGCGTCGGGAGCAGCGCTGGAGCCACGCGGGAGGGAACCACCTCCACCGCCGTCATGCGGGAGGCCCGTGCCTCCGGCACCATCGCGGTTGCCATCCGGACGTGGCAGCAGGGCACACCAGGCCACCCCTGGCCCGGCCAGGACCAAATCAGGCCTGCTAAGCCCCACTGGCCATGCTGCAGCAGGGCGGCGCCGGCGCCGCTAGCCCGACACACCTCCTCTGCCTTCCGGGAGCCGCGCAGGCGCCGCACCCTGCCGCCGGCCCACCCCGACCCAGATGGGGCCCAAGGGGCCTAGATCTGGGTCGAGCGGGCGCCGCCAGACCCGCCGTCGCGCCACCCCGCTGCCAAAGGCAGCGCCACCACCCAGCTGCTCTCCCACGCGCCATCAGGACACACCACCGCCGCGCCGGATCTCTGCCGCCTAGGGACACCTCCCGGATCTGCGTCGTCCCGCGCCGGAACGGCACCAGGAGGGGAAAGGTCAGGGGCCGCCGCTGCCAGCGCCGCCCGGGACAGGCCCGGAGGCGGGCGCCATCGACGGCGGCGGGGAAGGAGGGGAGAGGGAGGGCTTGGGGAGGAGGGGGCGGGGTGCGGCCAGTCGCCCGCGGGGGCGACGCTGTCGCTAGAGGCGACGGTTTTTCGGAGTTGAAGTTTTTGACCTATAAGGTATTTACAGTTGCAGGCCCAAAAGTCAATTCAAAATCGGCTGAAGAACAACAACCAAGGACAATTCTCAAATTGTTAGGCAGTCGAGTACAAACCTTGAATTGGTAGTACTCTTATGATGAAACGAACTCCAGCCGCATACTCTTCGCAGAGGATCGCTGCATATCATCAAGAAATCACTGGGAAAATTCGTATAGAACATTTTACGTACATGGCTCTTGGATCCTTTTGCCCTGCTTCTGCGAGGTCGTGCACCGCGTCCACCGTCGAGTGAGACTGGTAATCGACCACTACAAAAGCCGGACTGTAGGATGCATTATACCCAAAAAAAAAAGACTCAGCGTTGGAACATGACCTTCACGGCCTCACCACCCTTGCCATGGGAATCAGTTTTACCTCCTCTTCATTGGGCACATCGTGCGTAGTCACCCTCGCCCTCTTCGCTGCGTCTAGGGGGTCTGGCAAGAACCTCTCGGCGATGGCTGCAACCGCGGCCTCCGTGGAGCTAGAGGATGGGGAGGAGAGGGCAAGGACAAGGGGCTTGTTGGCAGTCTAGCGCTCGACGGGGTCGCATGGGGAGGGCTCGAGGCGTACATATTCAGTGTCGTCGAAGGGATTGAGCGGGGGCCAGCGGGAGACGCAATATGTGGCATGGATGATCTTGTTGCACGGGGTGGTGATGGTGTGGTGACGCCCGCGAAGGGAGGAGGAGATAGAGAGGGAATGTAGGGAGGAGAGGTGGGCAGGGAAGTGATTGGGACGGGCTGATCGGAGGTGCTCGAGTGTCGTTTGTGGGGATAGAAGTGGTCCATGTTGGATGCCCGATTGCCGGCGGCGAGGTGAGAAGAGGGGGAAGGGAGCTAGCCCGCGCCCCGCGGTGACCCGGTAAAAACCGAAGGCAGCCTTCAGGAGACGCGAAATCATGAGAGAAGAGGAGGCTGGAGAGGATTCGAGAACCGACCATCCCAAAGCGGGCAGCAGGAGCTTTGCAGACGACGCGTGCAACAGTACTAACCAAAACTTTTGAGCTAGAATACTAACCAAAACAGTACTAACCAACACACAGATAACAACCCACCCAGCGGGGACCTACGCAACGACCCGGTCAAAATCGACACACATATTTGACATTGGACACCTCAATTGCTTGCAGGCGATTTCCCCTAGGGAGCTTAGTAATGTAGTAGAAAATTAGTACGTAAAGGTTATTTGTGTTTATAGCTATATGTCACTCGTTGGACTCTGTTCAGGTCACTCCCAAGTAAGATATTGCACATGTACCCGAAAGAGTCCAATTTAGCACCATTCCTTCTACACGAGCATTTGTTGTTGGCTCAATGTTAAGGGCCAATTCTTTTGAGCTAATTCTCAACAATCATGTCTGGAGAATCGACAATCGAAAAAGACCTCGATATGCTTCTCCAATACCGTCTAAGAATCATCGGAATCCGCAGTAGTCTAATGAGAATCACCAGAATCGTTAGTCTATTGGAGAATTGGCTCCCAGCCACGATTCTAAACAGTCCCGCTAAAGAAAACGGTTCGACTTAAGTCGCTATCCCTATTAGAGCACCAAATTACGACCAAATTGCCACTCTGCCTTTGAACTGTGACGCCCAATGCTCACCTTGCTCCGCCAGCCTGCTGCCAGCTTCCAACAGGCCGCCACTGCTAAGGTCGGGGAGCACTAGAGTAGGACGACGGACTTCCGCTTGACAGACTTGTTCATGGCCATTAGGTGGAACAATTCCTGCTTTCTCCCCCTAATACCCCGCCGTCAGTCCCTCGCAACCACAAGTCGAGTCAGCCCACCACTTCCCCTTTGTGCTCGGCATTGGCGATGGATCGATCAACAACCAGGACCAGTGGCGGAGCTTGCTAGAAACTGTTGGGTGGCCAAGGCCGAAACATGAGTATTTGGGAGCGTAAATTGCTAAAAACATTCTCATCTAAGCCCTCCCTCAAAAAAAAATCTTTGGAGTGTGGTGAAGG
>NC_057800.1:700150314-700188225 GCF_018294505.1 Triticum aestivum
CAACATAGCTCCGCTAGTGACCAGGACTCATGAGCTTCCGAGCAGCGACCATGGCATAGGTCGCAAGAGAGGGTGGACCACCGCATCTGTGCCACGGCTTCTCGGAGGAGATCTTCTTGAAGGCCTCCTTCGACGGCCTCCTTGTCGTGTCTTTCCGCAGTGAGATTTTGGGCGTCTGCAATCCGACGACCCAACAGTATATTTCTCTATAAGTCATTTCAGGATTTACGCTCATGGGCATGTACCCACATGCTCCTACCGGTGAGTACAGACTAATTTATCAACATCGGGATCCGGTAGCTGCCAGTCAAAATGGGTGCTATATATCCCCATTGGGAGCCGTGCAGCGGCCGAGGCACGTAGAGTAGGCGGGCAGAGTGAAGCTGATATCGCACAGAGCCCCGCTGTTCCGTGCTTGCTTGCACTGGTACCGACTGCGCCTTGGGAAGGAAAGGAACATTATAGCTACACAATGAATGAGTTGTTCCAGAACATGCACACTCCAGTTGTTCCTGGCAGAGCCGATTTGTTGAGATGGATGGCATGCTCGACATGACCAGTTTCAATAATGCAAGGACATCCATTGATATCTGGGTGTTGCACGACTATGAAAGCGAGGCCTGGACCTTCAAGTGCCATATTAAATTGCCGGTAATGGAGATCAGTGCAAAGTGTGAGAATCAGATGACGGTTGTGATGTGGTGGTTGTGCCTAGGGATGGGAAGTTATTTGTGTTGGTCAAATTCTCTGGGTGGCTTATTCATGTTGACATGGACTTCAAGGTGGTAAAAAATTCCCATCGCAAAGTCTGTCATACTCAATTTCAGCTCAAACAAACTCTTGTTTAGCTGATCGACGCCATTTGGCGGATTTTTTATGAAATATAAATAGTTATTATGTTAATATTTCAATCTCTGTTGTTTTCATACACATTGTACAATTTTGATATACATTTAACACATATACACACATCGTATATACCTAAGAGAGTCATCCCTATTAACTTATTTATCTCAACATGCAAGCATGCAACATCACTATAGAATTATGGATGGGATTAGGGCCACCTCAACATGCAATCATGCATAGGAAAAGACCCACCACCACAAGCAACCATGGGAAAATATTTTTCTATCACCTACTTATATCCAATAACTATTGACAAGTATACATAATCAAATATATTAATCCATTTGTATTTTAAATTTTGGTTCACATGTTATTAATCTAGTAATTATATTTCACACAATCAAATCTCATTGAAATAATTTGCAACTGATTCCCACAGCAATGCTCGAGGTATCATCAAGTATAATAAGAAGTTGATACCCAATAAATTATTTATCTCAACATGCACATATGTCTCCTCACCACACATCACACCTCATCAATTATTGTTAGCTTTTTCTTAATAGCATGGTCCATCCAACTAGCATACTTAATGCACATGCAACCATGCATAAATAAATAAAAATGTCCACACAATCATCCATAAAAAAGTTTTACACTGTATAATAATCACATTATATTATTAATTCACATATTTGTGCTCCACAACCAATCTCAATATAATGCTACCAGTTTCACCGCAACGCGCGGGGTATCGTCTAATATATATAACAATTTTTCAAATATATGCTTTGATGTCTACTTTTCTTCGTACAGATCATGAATTTTTTATACACCCCATACATTTTTTGAACATGTCTACCATTTTATATATACATATTTAAATTTTTAAAATACATGGTTAATATTGTTTAAACATATATTTTTGGATTTCTATCTTTTTTGTATACACGTTTAACATTTTTCAAAAATACGATTAACATATTTGAAAACTTGTAATTTTTTATGTCAACCTTTTTCATACACATTGTATATTTTTTGTATACATTTTGGTTTACATTGGGATTAAAATTTTACAAAAAATCACATAAAGTGTTTTTTGTAATAGCTTATTTGGAAGTATAAACAAGGGGCCTGCAGCGGCTCGGGACGACCTCCATCATCGGGAGGATGTACATTTTTTAATAAAGGGCGCTTTATTATTAACTCAAAATGTAGCATCGAGCGAATACAAAGCATAAAGAGTGACACCCGGTCTCTGCATAGATAAGATGCACACAACCATCACATGAACAGCTTGGCAAAGAGTATAACAATGACAAAGTGGCAACAGTAAAGCCATATGAGACTGAAACTATGCCTATGTCGACAGAGAAGGTGGTCCGATTCAGAGATTATGCTGCCATCCATGTTGGGTAAAAACCTACCTGGTCACCCGCTGCAACCTATACACACCGCCTTGAAAAGCGATTGGTACTCCGTTCGGTGCATAATAGAGCATGGCTGATCATGTAGAACGCGCAAACGTGCATTGAAAGAAGAGGTCTTTAATTCTCTCGTCATGAATACAAAAACGACACTTCTTGCCTCCTTTCCAGTTGCGTCAAGTGATATTGTCTTTAGTTAGCATAACTCCTCTTCAAAGATACCAGGTGAAAATCTTAACTTTTAGTGGCATCTTCGATTTTGAGATATGTTTGTAATTGTCCATTGGAATCTTTGTGTGCGAGAGTGTACGATACATAAAGTCAACTGTCGTGCATTGATTTAGAAATCCGATAGAAGTTCACCTTTCGTGCATGGGTCAAACTCACGCATCCTTAATTCCAAGTCTGGTGACTTCCTGGGGTGTTGCATGGTTCAGGCCTAAGAGCATTTCTAGCAGACTCCGTGTAATGCCCCGATCCGTAAAATAACCATCAAAATATGGGTCCGCGCGAAAAAAGCTGCCTGATCAGATCCCGCAAACGTGGCAAAATAACCACCCCAACCTGCGAAAACGCAGGTTCTCCCCCTCGCCCCATCGGCGCCTTGTGTATAGCAGGACTAGTTAGTGGGGGTGGTACATTTCATCCCGCGCTTTTCCCCACCCACCGCCGCAGGGTCGCTGCCTACGATTCCGGCCATACCAGCTGTCGGGATCACGCCGGCGGGCTGCCACATGCTCGAGATTCTCCTGCACCACTTCCTCCTGCATCGTCCGGCCAGAAAGTTCCAGATGGGCGGCTGTCTGTCACGACCGCCGTATTTGGCGTTTCCGGCCATCGGTGGCTGCGCCAAGCCATGGATTGGTCAAGGAGCATCCCGCACAGCCCTGACAAAGCCCCAAGGCCGCATGCAAGTACTGGTTTGTCTTCTAGCCGCTGTCGGCAGTTTGTTGGAAAGGACTCGGCCGACCATCGTCTGGGCTCGACGCTCACGCAGCAGCTCGCCGGCTCGCCGATGCCGCTCATACAGTGTGATGACTACACACAAACAGTGCTGCGGCTAACATCTACAACGCCGCAACACCCCGGATGGGTATTCTTCAAATGCGAAAATGAAGGGGTACGTTCTTGTTTTCATTTGGTTTCGTCAACCTATTCGGTTCAATTTCGGTAGCTTATTGGGATGGTCATGTGTGTAGGAAGGTGGACACTCATTTTGGTACTGGGAAGAAGAATACATCGATTTATTGATAGGAAGATGTACTCGTTGTTATAATTGAGGCTAATGATGTGGTTGCATGTGCAATTAGAGAAGAAATTAGAGGGGAAGCAACGTCTACTTCTTTAGAATCAAAGAATAAAAATGAAGAATGCAAGATCAAAAATCCGCAGATCAACAATGAAGGCATGAAGAAGATGTTGGTCCAACTAGTGGGAGCAGTTATGGAAGTCGGATACCTTCTAAAATGCCTAATTGTGGTTCTTGTTTTCTTTGCACTTACTATTCTAGCAAAGATTTGGTGAATTATTATGTATTCACTCAATGGCCCTGAAGTAAATAAAGAAGTAAAGAAATGTGTTTTCATGCTCGAAATTGAAATGCAAATTACTGATTTACGGGTTGGCGCGGGCGGCGGATGAGCAATCCCCGCATAGCGGACCCGTAAGGGTCCGCTTTGCACGGTCTACTTGGCCGCCACCCGCGCTGGCCCACAAAGCCATTTTTCGCAAATTGTAAACATATTTTGTGGATCGGCATTATATAGGGTCAGCTAGAAATGCTCAACGACGGACGCTGGCGGAGCTGATGAACTACACGAAAATGAAGGCCAAGAAAAAGCATCTCCTCATAGAGGCCTTGCATCTCGTCAAATCCAATACCTACCTCCAGATTTGGATGTTATGAGGTCCTTCCTTCGAGAGACAAGGATTGGCATCTACTCCCTCTGTTCTATAAGATGCTTTTTGGCATTAGTGTAGTGTCAAAAAACATCTTATATTATGGGACGGAAGAAGTAGATCATTGTGTCCACACAACCAGTCGAAATTGCAAGCTTATTCATCAGACACTCGTATCAACCAATGGAGCTCTTGTCACGTGACCAACGGTTTGTACTTATTTGAAGGAGGGCAAAACAATAAATTAACAACACCAATTAATTACGTACTTATTTTCTTAATCTCATTTTAACTTCTTTTTTTATCTTGTAGCTTGGGACATGGACGCATTAACCTTCTATTCAGAACCTTTGATCATCGCATCTTATGGAAAATATATTGATATAAAAATAATTTTCCTTGTGGAATATACCTTTACTTTTAAACCCTGTGCTGGGATTGGAGAATATTTTGTGTTATGTGTCTTGTGGTGCTTAAGCCAGATGAGTTGTTATTTTATAATGCAAATACACTCATTCTTAAAAAACATGTGACAATGTCTAGTATATATGTAGTGCATAAGCAACATGAGTTTTTGAAGCTCCAACAATTTTAGATAATAGAATTATGTGCACCCCGGAAAACATATAAAATATTGAGATTGTTTAGATGCCAAGTAAATTGACGTAATTTCTACGCTCATCGGTGATTACTATCAGTTGTACTACTTCAATAACAAATAGATAGCAGTGCATAATTTTCTTTATTTTCCAAGGTTATTTGTACTAATTTTTGTTTAAAAGATCTCTTTACTTTTCGCAAAATTATAATAGCATGCGCATATTATCAACATAGGATAAAACCAAACTTAGAAGATCCATTTGGCAATGGTTCAGTTTATACACTATCATTTTCTATGAACTTAGGTACTTCAAAATACACTAGAAACCACATTAAGATATTTGTTAGATGATATATTTCAGAGATTTCTACGATGATAATTAACGATATTAAAATATACATGGATACACAAAAATATATAAATGCATATGTATACATTATAAAAATTGTACTATTACCCAAATTTATTTCAAAACGAACTTTCAATAAAAACTTCAATTTAGCAAAAACCATTTTTAGTGATATATATTCTAATTAATAATAAAGAACAATAATTAATATTTAATGTTATAGTTTTACTGTTAACTATGCCAACTAAGTAATTTAAAAGTGTACTTATTTATACTATAGTTTATAAATAAAAAATTGATTGCAAAAGTATAAAAGTTAAATATAAAATTTTGGAGCTTCTGACCGGCGACCATGGCGGAGGCCGCGAGAGAGGGCGTACCATCGCATATGCGCCGCGGCTTCTGGAAAGAGATCCTCCTGGCCTCCTCGTCGAGTCTTTCTGCAATGAGATTTTGGGCGTCTGCAACCCGGTGACCCGGCAGTATATTCCCCTATGGGGCATTACTGGATTTACGCTCATGGGCATGTACCCACATGCTCCTACCGGTGAGTGCAGGCTAATTTATCAGCATCGGGATCCGGTAGCTGCCAGTAAAAATGGGTGCTATATATTCACATAGGGAGCAGGGCAGCCGCCGAGGCACGTAGAGTAGGCTGACAGAGCGAAGCTGATATCCCACAGAGTAGACATGCACACTTGAGTTGTTCCTGGCAGAGCCGATTTTTTTGAGATGGATGGCATGCTCGGCATGACCAATTTCAATGATGCAGTGACAGTCATTGATATCTTTGGTGTTGTAGGACTACGAAAGTGAGGCCTGTATCTTCAAGTTCCATATTAAATTGCCGGTAATGGAGATCAATGGAAAGTGTGAGGATCAAAATGACGGTTTTGATGTTGTGGTCATGTCTAGGGATGGCAAGTTTCTCGTGTTGGTTAAATTGTCTAAGTGGCTAATTCAGGTTGACATGGAACGGCAAGGTGGTAAAACTTTCATTGCCAAAGAAGTCTGTTGTACTCAATTTCAGCTCAAACAAACTCTTGTTCAGCTGTTCGACGCGATTTTGGCGGTTTTTTATTAAGTATAAAAAGTTATGGTGTTAATATGTAGTTCCTCCGTTTAATTTTAGTGTGCATATAACTTTTGTCTGAAGTCAAAGTATTTCTATTTTGACCAAACTTATAGAAAAAATTGCCAACATTTACAACACCTAAAGGAATATCTTTAGATTCATTATGGAATGCAGTTTCATATTATGTATATTTGATATTGTAGATGTTGATTTTTTTTATACAAATTTAGTCAAAATTTGTAAAGTTTGACTCGACAGAAATCTTATATGCAGAGTAAAAAGGAACGGATGGAGTATGCGCAAGCTTGTACATGACCAAGAATAATATGTTGATTTACACCAAGAGGGTCATCAAGACCATGGAGCATTTAATTATTTATGCCCACTCATACCTGATCTAAGTCAACCCGATTAACTAGCACATGCTCACATAGCAGTTTGCTCGGATGTATGCAAAGAGTTAGGCATGGACACAAATCACGCACGTGTTAGAGCATCTCCAACAACCGTGCTATATAAGCGCAATGCTGGAAATTTTTGGGTTTTTAGCGTGCGGGCAACCGCTCCGGCAGCTCCAGCGGAGGCGCAATAACCGCGCGCGCGGCATTGTTACGTCTCTAACGTATTTATAATTTTTTATTGTTTCATATTATTATATTATCCATCTTGGATGTTTTATATGCATTTATATGCTATTTGATATGATTTTTGGGACTAACCTATTAACCTAGAGCCCAGTGTCAGTTTATGTTTTTTTCCTTATTTTTAAGTTTTACAGAAAAGGAATACCAAATGGAGTCCAATTGATGTGCCAATTTTTGATGATTTTTTATGGACCAAAAGAATCCCCGGGAATAAAAGAGTTGGGCCAGAAGATCAGGAGCATCCACGGGGGTGGAGGGCATGCCCTACCCCCCTGGGCACGTCCCCCTATCTAGTGGATGACTCGGAGACTCCCCTGATGTGAGACCGACCCCATAAATTCCTATAAATACAGAAACCCCCAGAAAATAACCTAGATCGGGAGTTCGCCGCCCCAAGCCTCTGTAGCCACCAAAAAACCAATCGGGACCCTGTTCCGGCACCCCGCCGGAGGAAGGATCCATCACCGGTGGCCATCTTCATCATCCCGGCGCTCTCCATGACTAGGAGGGAGTAGTTCACCCTCGGATCTAAGTTTATGTACTAGTACGTAGCTATGTGTTTGATCTCTCTCTCTCTCTCGTGTTCTTGATTCGGCACGATCTTGATGTATCGCGAGCTTTGCTATTATAGTTGGATCTTATGATGTTTCTCCCCCTCTACTCTCTTATAATAGATTGAGTTTTCCCTTTGAAGTTATCTTATCGGATTGAGTCTTTAAGGATTTGAGACAACTTAATGTATGTCTTGCATGTGCTTATCTTTTGGTGACAATGGGATATTCACGTGATCTACTTGATGTATGTTTTGATGATCAACTTGCGGGTTCAGTGACCTTGTGAAATTATGCATAGGGGTTGGCACACGTTTTCGTCTTGACTCTCAGGTAGGAACTTTGGGGCACTCTTTGAAGTTATTTTTGTTGGTTGAATAGATAAATCTGAGAATGTGTGATGTATATCGTATAATCATACCCATGGATACTTGAGGTGACATTGGAGTATCTAGGTGACATTAGGGTTTTGGTTGATTTGTATCTTAAGGTATTATTCTAGTACGAACTCTAGGATAGATCGAACGGAAAGAATAACTTCGTGTTATTTTACTACGGACTCTTGAATAGGTCGACCAGAAAGAATAACTTTGAGGTGGTTTCGTACCTTACAATAATCTCTTCGTTTGTTCTCCGCTACTAATGACTTTGGAGTGACTCTTTGTTGCATGTTAAGGGATTTTTATATTATCTAATTATGTTATGATTGTTGGGAGAACTTGCACTAGTGAAAGTATGAACGCTAGGATTGTTTCCTGGCATTGCAATACCGTTTCTGCTCACTTTTATCGCTTGCTACCTTGCTGTTTTTATATTTTTAGATTATAAATACCCATATCTACCATCCATATTGCACTTGTATCACCATCTCTTCGCCGAACTAGTGCACCTATACAATTTACCATTGTATTGGGTGTGTTGGGGACACAAGAGACTCTTTGTTATTTGGTTGCAGGGTCGTTTGAGAGAGATCATCTTCATCCTACGCCTCCCACGGATTGATAAACCTTAGGTCATCCACTTGAGGGAAATTTGCTACTGTCCTACAAACCTCTGCACGTGGAGGCCCCACAACGTCTACAAGAAGAAGCTTGTGTAGTAGACACTAACCTCTTTTCTGGCGCCATTGCCGAGGAGGCTAGGTAAGCGGCACTAACACCCCGTCAAGTAAGCTCTTTTCTGGCGCCGTTGCCGCGGAGGTTAGTGCTTGAAGGTATATCTTTAGATCTTGCAATTGAATCTTTTTGTTTCTTGTTTTATCACTAGTTTAGTCTATAAAAGAAAACTAAAAAATGGAATTGAGGATGCCTCATATGCTTCATCTTTTTAATGTCTTTCATGAAAATAAGGATTCCGATAATTGTGCTCAAGTGCTAGAAGAAGAATGCATTAGAATGTTTGGCACTAAATATTTGAATGATGAGCATGATTGCAATGTTGTTAGTATGAATTCCTTGAATATCCATGATACTAATGATATGCAAAGCCACAATCTTGGGGAAGCTATGTTTGATGAAGTTGATATTTCTTGTTCCTCAAGTTTTGATGAGCAAATTTATTATGATGAAAGCATGCCTCCTATTTATGATGATTATATTGATGAAAGTGGATTTGGAGAGGTCATGACATTATTTAGTGATGAATCCACTATTTCGGAAGAGGTTCCAATTGATTATGAGAACAAAGTTGCTATCTATGATGATTATTGTGATGACATGTATGCTATAAAAATAATGATAACCATGAAACTCGTCATCATGATTTTAATTTTCAATTGGATTATGCCTCACATGATAGTTATTTTGTTGAGTTTTCTCCCACTAATATTCATGAGAAGAAATTTGCTTATGTGGAGAGTAATAAAAATTCTATGCTTGTAGATCATGAAAATGATGCTTTATGTGATGGTTATATTGTTGAATTCATTCATGATGCTACTGAAAATTATTATGAGGGAGGAATATATGTTTGTAGGAATTGTAATAATATCAAGTTTCCTCTCCATGTGCTTAAAATCTTGAAGTTATGCTTGTTTTACTTTCCTATGCTAGTTGATTCTTGTTCTCATAAATTGTTTGCTAGTCATATTCATTATGTTCTCTTTATGTTTCAATTCTTCTCTTTTTAGGTGAGCATCATTGAAATCATCATGCCTAGCTAGGGGCGTTAAACGTTAGCGCTTGTTGGGAGGCAACCCAATTTTATTTTTGTTCTTCGCCTTTTGCTCCTGTTTAGTAATAATTAATTCATATAGCCTCTGTTTAGATGTGGGTCCATGTTTTAATTAGTGTTTGTGCCAAATAGAACCTTTGGGAAGACTTGGGTGAAGTTTTTTTGATCTTGCTGTAAAAAACAGAAACTTTTGTGCTCACGAGGTTAGCTGCCATTTTTCACTTGAGAGTGCTTTTAGGTAGATTCTTTTTGAAGATGATTAATATACAAATTCCTCAGGTCCACCAATTTATTTCAGAATTTTTGGAGTTATAGAAGTATTCGAATGATACAGATTACTACAGACTGTTCTGGTTTTGATAGATTATGTTTTCTATGTGTTGTTTGCTTATTTTGATGATTCTATGAGTAGTATCGGGGGGTATGAACCATAGAGAAGTTGGAATACAGTAGGTTTAACACCAATATAAATAAAGAATGAGTTGATTACAGTACCTTAAAGTGGTTGTTTATTTTCTTATACTAATGGAGCTTATGAGATTTTCTGTTGAAGTTTTGTGTTGTGAAGTTTTCAAGTTTTTGGGTAATGGATTTTGGAATAAGGAGTGGCAAGTGTTGGGGAACGTAGTAATTTCAAAAAAAAATCTTACGCACACGCAAGATCATGGTGATGCATAGCAACGAGCGGGGAGAGTGTGTCCATGTACCCTTGTAGACCGTAAGCGGAAGCGTTATGACAACGCGGTTGATGTAGTCGTACGTCTTCACGATCCGACTGATCCAAGTACCAAACGCACGGCACCTTCGAGTTCAGCACACGTTCAGCTCGATGACATCCCTCGAACTCTGATCCAGCCGAGTGTTGAGGGAGAGTTCCGTCAGCACGACGGCGTGGTGACGATGATGATGTTCTACCGACGCCGGGCTTCACCTAAGCATCGCTACGATATTATCGAGGTGGATTATGGTGGAGGGTGGCACCGCACACGTCTAAGAGATCAATGATCAATTGTTGTGTCTAGAGGTGCCCCCCTGCCCCTGTATATAAAGGAGCAAGGGGAAGGGGGCAGCCGGCCAGGAGGAGGCGCGCCAGGGAGGAGTCCTACTCCCACCGGGAGTAGGACTCCCTCCTTTCCTTATCCAAGTAGGAGAGGGGGAAGGAAGGGAGAGAGGAGAGGAAGGAAAGGGGGGCGCCGCCCCCCTCCTTGTCCTATTCGGACTAGGTGGAGAGGGGGCCACGGCCTTCCCTGGCCGGCCCTCCTCTGCTCCACTTTGGGCCCATGTGGCCCATTAACCCGCCCGGGGGGGTCCAGTAACCCCCGGTACTCCGGTATACATACGATAACCCCCGGAACAATTCCGGTGTCCGAATATAGTCGTCCAATATATCAATCTTCATGTCTCGACCATTTAGAGATTCCTCATGAAGTCCGTGATCACATCCGGGACTCTGAACAAACTTCGGTACATCAAAACATATAAAATCATAATATAACCGTCATCGAAACTTTAAGCGTGCGGACCCTACGAGTTCGAGAACTATGTAGACATGACCGAGACACGTCTCCGGTCAATAACTAATAGCGGAACCTGGATGCTCATATTGGCTCCCACATATTCTACGAAGATCTTTATCGGTCAGACCGCATAACAACATACGTTTGTTCCCTTTGTCATCGGTATGTTACTTGTCCGAGATTCGATCGTCGGTATCTCAATACCTAGTTCAATCTCGTTACCGGCAAGTATCTTTACTCGTTCCGTAATACATGATCTCGTAACTAACTCATTAGTTGCAATGCTTGCAAGGCTTATAGTGATGTGCATTACCGAGTGGGCCGAGAGATACCTCTCCGACAATCAGAGTGACAAATCCTAATCTCAAAATACGCCAACCCAACAAGTACCTTCGGAGACACCTGTAGAGCACCTTTATAATCACCCGGTTACGTTGTGACGTTTGGTATCACACAAAGTGTTCCTCCAATAAACGGGAGTTGCATAATCTCATAGTCATAGGAACATGTATAAGTCATGAAGAAAGCAATAGCAACATACTAAACGATCGAGTGCTAAGCTAACGGAATGGGTCAAGTCAATCACATCATTCTCCTAATGATGTGATCCCGTTAATCAAATGAAAACTCTTTGTCTATGGCTAGGAAACATAACCATCTTTGATAAACGAGCTAGTCAAGTAGAGGCATACTAGTGACACTCTGTTTGTCTATGTATTCACACAAGTATTATGTTTCCGGTTAATACAATTCTATCATGAATAATAAACATTTATCATGATATAAGGAAATAAATAATAACTTTATTATTGCCTCTAGGGCATATTTCCTTCAGTCTCCCACTTGCACTAGAGTCAATAATCTAGATTACACAGTAATGATTCTAACACCCATGGAGTCTTGGTGCTGGTCATGTTTTGCTCGTGGAAGAGGCTTAGTCAATGGGTCTGCAACATTCAGATCCGTATGTATCTTGCAAATTTCTATGTCTCCCACCTGGACTAGATCCCGGATGGAATTGAAGCATCTCTTGATGTGCTTGGTTCTTTTGTGAAATCTGGATTCCTTTGCCAAGGCAATTGCACTAGTATGGTCACAAAAGATTTTCATTGGATCCGATGCACTAGGTATGACACCTAGATCGGCCATGAACTCCTTCATCCAGAATCCTTCATTTGCTGCTTCCGAAGCAGCTATGTACTCCGCTTCACACGTAGATCCCGCCACAACGCTTTGTTTAGAATTGCACCAACTGACAGCTCCACCGTTCAATGTAAACACGTATACGGTTTGCAATTTAGAATCGTCCGGATCAGTGTCAAAGCTTTCATCGACGTAACCATTTACGACTAGCTCTTTGTCTCCTCCATAAACGAGAAACATATCCTTAGTCCTTTTCAGGTATTTCAGGATGTTCTTGACCGCTGTCCAGTGATCCACTCCTGGATTACTTTGGTACCTCCCTGCCAAACTTATAGCAAGGCACACATTGGGTCTGGTATATAGCATTGCATACATGATAGAGCCTATGGCTGAAGCATAGGGAACATCTTTCATCTTCTCTCTATCTTCTGCAGTGGTCAGGCATTGAGTCTTACTCAACTTCACACCTTGTAACATAGGCAAGAAACCTTTCTTTGCTTGATCCATTTTGAACTTCTTCAAAACTTTGTCAAGGTATGTGCTTTATGAAAGTCCAATTAAGCGTCTTGATCTATCTCTATAGATCTTGATGCGTAATATATAAGCAGCTTCACCGAGGTCTTTCATTGAAAAACTCTTATTCAAGTATCCCTTTATGCTATCCAGAAATTATATATCATTTCCAATTAGCAATATGTCATCCGCATATAATATCAGAAATGCTACATAGCTCCCCCTCACTTTCTTGTAAATACAGGCTTCTCCAAAAGTCTGTATAAAACCAAATGCTTTGATCACACTATCAAAACGTTTATTCCAACTCCGAGAGGCTTGCACCAGTCCATAAATGGATCGCTGAAGCTTGCACACTTTGTTAGCTCCCTTTGGATCGACAAAACCTTCCGGTTGCATCATATACAACTCTTTTTCCAGAAATCCATTCAGGAGTGCAGTTTTGACATCCATTTGCCAAATTTCATAATCATAAAATGCGGCAATTGCTAACATGATTCAGACAGACTTAATCATCGCTACGGGTGAGAAGGTCTCATCGTAGTCAACCCCTTGAACTTGTCGAAAACCTTTTGCAACAAGTCGAGCTTTATAAAAAGTAACATTACCGTCAGCGTGAGTCTTCTTCTTTAAGATCCATTTATTCTCAATGGCTTGCCGATCATCGGGCAAGTCAACCAAAGTCCACACTTTGTTCTCATACATGGATCCCATCTTAGATTTCATGGCCTCAAGCCATTTTGCGGAATCTGGGCTCACCATCGCTTCTTCATAGTTCATAGGTTCGTCATGGTCTAGCAACATAACTTCCAGAATAGGATTACCGTACCACTATGGTGCAGATCTTACTCTGGTTGACCTACGAGGTTCAGTAAAAACTCGATCTGAAGTTTCATGATCATCATCATTAACTTCCTCACTAATTGGTGTAGGTGTCTCAGAAACTGGTTTCTGCGATGAACTACTTTCTAATAAGGGAGAAGGTACAGTTACCTCATCAAGTTCTACTTTCCTCCCACTCACTTCTTTCGAGAGAAACTCCTTCTCTAGAAAGATACCAAGTTTAGCAACAAAAGTCTTGCCTTCGGATTTGTGATAGAAGGTGTACCCAACAGTCTCTTTTCGGTATCCTATGAAGACACATTTTTCCGACTTGGGTCCGAGCTTATCAGGTTGAAGCTTTTTCACATAAGCATCGCAGCCCCAAACTTTAAGAAACGACAACTTTGGTTTCTTGCCAAACCACAGTTCATAAGTTGTCGTCTCAACGGATTTCAATGGTGTCCTATTTAACCCCAAAACGATAGCGGTAAAATCAGTAAGAGACATCATAGATCGCACCATATCTAGTAAAGTATGATTACGACGTTCGGACACACCATTTCGTTGTGGTGTTCTGGGTGGCGTGAGTTGCGAAATTGTTCCGCATTGTTGCAAATGAAGACCAAACTCGTAACTCAAATATTTTCCTCCACGATTCATAGAAACTTTATTTTCTTGTTACGGTGATTTTCTACTTCACTCTGAAATTCTTTGAACTTTTCAAATTTTTCAGACTTATGTTTCATTAAGGAGATATACCCATATCTGCTCAAATCATCTATGAAGGTGAGAAAATAACGATATCCGCCACGAGCCTCAATATTCATCGGACCACATACATCTGTATGTATGATTTTCCAACAAATCTGTTGCTCGCTCCATAGTTCCGGAGAACGGTGTTTTAGTCATCTTGCCCATGAGGCACGGTTCGCAAGTACCAAGTGATTCATAATCAAGTGGTTCCAAAATAACATCAGTATGGAGTTTCTTCATGCGCTTTACACTGATATGACCTAAATGGCAGTGCCACAAATAAGTTGCACTATCATTATCAACTCTTCATCATTTGGTCTCAATATTATTAATATGTGTATCCCTACTATCGAGATTCAACAGAAAATAGACCACTCTTCAAGGGTGCATGACCATAAAAGATATTACTCATATAAATAGAACAACCATTATTCTCTGATTTAAATGAATAACCGTCTCGCATCAAACAAGATCCAGATATAATGTTCATGCTCAACACTGGCAACAAATAACAATTATTCAGGTCTAAAACTAATCCCGAAGGTAGATGTAGAGGTAGCGTGCCGACCGCGATCACATCGACTTTGGAACCATTTCCCATGTGCATCGGCACCTCGTCCTTGGCCAATCTTTTCTTAATCCGTAGTCCCTTTTTCGAGTTGCAAATATTAGCAACAGAACCAGTATCAAATACCCAGGTGCTACTGCGAGCATTAGTAAGGTACACATCAATAACATGTATATCACATATACCTTTGTTCACCTTGCCATCCTTCTTATCTGCCAAATACTTGGGGTAGTTCCGCTTCCAGTGACCAGTCTGCTTGCAGTAGAAGCACTCAGTCTCACGCTTAGGTCCAGACTTGGGTTTCTTCTCCTGAGCAGCAACTAGCTTGCTGTTCTTCTTGAGATTCCCCTTCTTCTTCCCTTTGCCCTTTTTCTTAAAACTGGTGGTCTTATTGACCATCAACACTTGATGCTCCTTCTTGATTTCTACCTCCGCAGCTTTTAGCATTGCGAAGAGCTCGGGAATCGTCTTTTCCAACCCTTGCATATTATAGTTCATCACGAAGCTCTTATAGCTTGGTGGCAGTGATTGAAGAATTCTATCAATGACGCTATCATCCGGAAGATTAACTCCCAGTTGAATCAAGTGATTGTTATACCCAGACATTCTGAGTATATGCTCACTGAAAGAACTATTCTCCTCCATCTTGCAGTTGTAGAACTTATTGGAGACTTCATATCTCTCAATCCGGGCATTTGCTTGAAATATTAACTTCAACTCCTGGAACATCTCATATGCTCCATGACGTTCAAAACGTCGTTGAAGTCCCGTTCTAAGCCGTAAAGCATGGCACACTGAACTATCGAGTAGTCATCAGCTTTGCTCTGCCAGACGTTCACAACATCTGGTGTTGCTCCTGCAGCAGGTCTGGCACCTAGCGGTGCTTACAGGACGTAATTCTTCTGTGCAGCAATGAGGATAATCCTCAAGTTACGGACCCAGTCCGTGTAATTGCTACCATCATCATACAACTTTGCTTTCTCAAGGAACGCATTAAAATTCAACGGAACAACAGCATGGGCCATCTATCTACAACAACATAGACAAGCAAGATACTATCAGGTACTAAGTTCATGATAAATTTAAGTTCAATTTAATCAAATTATTTCAGAACTCCCACTTAGATAGACATCTCTCTAATCTTCTAAGTGATCACGTGATCCATATCAACTAAACCATGTCCGATCATCACGTGAGATGGAGTAGTTTCAATGGTGAACATCACTATGTTGATCATATCTACTATATGATTCACGCTCGACCTTTCGGTCTCAGTGTTCCGAGGCCATATCTGTTATATGCTAGGCTCGTCAAGTTTAACCTGAGTATTCCGTGTGTGCAACTGTTTTGCACCCGTTGTATTTGAACGTAGAGCCTATCACACCCGATCATCACGTGGTGTCTCAGCACGAAGAACTTTCGCAATGGTGCATACTCAGGGAGAACACTTATACCTTGATAATTTAGTGAGAGATCATCTTATAATGCTACCGCCAATCAAAGCAAGATAAGATGCATAAAAGATAAACATCACATGCAATCAATATAAGTGATATGATAAGGCCATCATCATCTTGTGCCTGTGATCTCCATCTTCGGAGCACCGTCATGATCACCATCGTCACCAGCGCGACACCTTGATCTCCATCGTAGCATCGTTGTCGTCTCACCAAACTATGCTTCTATGACTGTCACTACCGCTTACTGATAAAGTAAAGCATTACAGGGTGATTGCATTGCATATAATAAAGCGACAACCATATGGCTCCTGCCAGTTGCCGATAACTCGTTTACAAAACATGACCCTCTCATACAATAAACTATAGCATCATGCCTTGACCATATCACATCACAACATGCCCTGCAGAAACAAGTTAGACGTCCTCTACTTTGTTGTTGCAAGTTTTACGTGGCTGCTACGGGCTGAGCAAGAACCGTTCTTACCTACGCATCAAAAACCACAACGATAGTTTGTCAAGTTGGTGCTGTTTTAACCTTCGCAAGGACCGGGCGTAGCCACACTCGGTTCAACTAAAGTTGGAGAAACTGACACCTGCCAGCCACCTGTGTGCAAAGCACGTCAGTAGATCCAGTCTCGCATAAGCATACACGTAATGTCGGTCCGGGCTGCCTCATCCAACAATACCGCCAAACCAAAGTATGACATGCTGGTAAGCAGTATGACTTGCATCGCCCACAACTCACTTGTGTTCTACTCGTGCAAATAACATCAACGCATAAAACCAGGCTCGGATGCCACTGTTGGGGAACGTAGTAATTTCAAAAAAATTCCTACGCACACGCAAGATCATGGTGATGCATAGCAACGAGCGGGGAGAGTGTGTCCACATACCCTCGTAGATCGTAAGCGGAAGCGTTATGACAACGCGGCTGATGTAGTCGTACGTCTTCACAATCCGACCGATCCAAGTACCGAACGCACGGCACCTCCGAGTTCAGCACACGTTCAGCTCGATGACGTCCCTCGAACTCCGGTCCAGCCGAGTGTTGAGGGAGAGTTTCGTCAGCACGACGGCGTGGTGAGGATGATGATGTTCTACTGACGCAGGGCTTCGCCTAAGCACCGCTACGATATTATCGAGGTGGATTATGGTGGAGGGGGGTACCGCACACGGCTAAGAGATCAATGATCAATTGTTGTGTCTAGAAGTGCTCCCATGCCCCCGTATGTAAAGGAGCAAGGGGAAGGAGGCGGCCTGCCAGGAGGAGGCGCGCCAGGAAGGAGTCCTACTCCCACCGGGAGTAGGACTCCCTCCTTTCCTTGTCCAAGTAGAAGAGGGAGAAGGAAGGGAGAGAGGAGAGGAAGGAAAGGGGGGCGCCCCCCTCCTTGTCCTATTCAAACTAGAGGGAGAGGGGGCGCGCGGCCTGCCCTGGCCTCCCCTCCTCTGCTCCACTTTGGGCCCATGTGGCCCATTAACCCCCGGGGGGGTTCCGGTAACCCCCCGGTACTCCGGTATACATCCGATAACCACCGGAACCATTCCGGTGTCCGTATATAGTCGTCCAATATATCAATCTTCATATCTCGACCATTTCGAGACTCCTCGTCAATTCCGTGATCACATCCGGGACTCCGAACAACCTTCGGTACATCAAAACATATAAACTCATAATATAACTATCATCGAAACTTTAAGTGTGCGGACCCTACGGGTTCGAGAACTATGCAGACATGACCGAGACACGTCTCCGGTCAATAACCAATAGTGGAACCTGGATGCTCATATTGGCCACATATTCTACGAAGATCTTTATCGGTCAGACCGCATAACAACATAGTTTGTTCCCTTTGTCATTGGTATGTTACTTGCCCGAGATTCGATCTTCGGTATCTCAATACCTAGTCCAATCTCATTACCGGCAAGTCTCTTTACTCATTCTGTAATACATCATCTCGCAACTAACTCATTAGTTGCAATGCTTGCAAGGCTTATAGTGATGTGCATTACCGAGTAGGCCCAGAGATACCTCTCAGACAATCGGAGTGACAAATCCTAATCTCGAAATACACCAACCCAACAAGTACCTTCGGAGACACCTGTAGAGCACCTTTGTAATCACCCAGTTACGTTGTGACGTTTGGTAGCACACAAAGTGTTCCTCCGGTAAACGGGAGTTGCATAATCTCATAGTCATAGGAACATGTATAAGCCGTGAAGGAAGCAATAGCAACAAACTAAACGATCGTGTGCTAAGCTAACGGAATGGGTCAAGTCAATCACATCATTCTTCTAATGATGTGACCCCGTTAATCAAATGACAACTCATGTCAATGGCTAGGAAACATAACCATCTTTGATCAACGAGCTAGTCAAGTAGAGGCATACTAGTGACACTCTGTGTGTCTATGTATTCACACAATTATTATGTTTCCAGTTAATACAATTCTAGCATGAATAATAAACATTTATCATGATATAAGGAAATAAATAATAACTTTATTATTGCCTCTAGGGCATATTTCCTTCAGCAAGAGCCTAAGCTTGGGATGCACAAGGCACCCCAAGGTAAAATTCAAGGAACACCAAAAGCCTAAGCTTGGGATGCCTCGGAAGGCATCCCCTCTTTCGTCTTCGTCTATCAGTAACTTTACTTGAGGCTATATTTTTATTCACCAGATGATATGTGTTTTGCTTGGAGCATCTTGTATGATTTGAGTCTTTGCCTTTTAGTTTACCACAATCATCCTTGTTGTACACACCTTTTGAGAGAGACACGAATGAATCGGAATTTATTAGAATACTCTATGTGCTTCACTTATATCTTTTGAGCTAGATAATTTTGCTCTAGTGCTTCACTTATATCTTTTTAGAGCACGGTGGTGGTTTTATTTTATAGAAATTATTGATCTCTCATGCTTCACTTATGTTATTTTGAGAGTCTTTTAGAACAACATGGTAATTTTCTTTGGTTATAAAACTAGTCCTAGTATGATGGGCATCCAAGATGGGTATAATAAAAACTTTCATATAAAGTGCATTGAATACTATGAGAAGTTTGATTCCTTATGATTGTTTTGACATATGAAGATGGTGATATTAGAGTCATGCTAGTGAGTAGTTGTGAATTTGAGAAATACTTGTGTTGAGGTTTGTGAGTCCTGTAGCATGCATGTATGGTGAACCGTTATGTAATGAAGTTGGAGCATGAGATATTTTTTCGTCCTTATGAGTGGCGGTCGGGGACGAGCGATGGTCTTTTCCTACCAATCTATCCCCCTAGGAGCATGCGCGTAGTACTTTGTTTCTATGACTAATAGATTTATGCAATAAGTATGTGAGTTCTTTATGACTAATGTTGAGTCCATGGATTATACGCACTCTCACTCTTCCACCATTGCCAGCCTCTCTAATACCACGCAAGTTTCGCTGGTATCATACACCCACCACTACTAGGAAAACGGTTTTTAGCGACGGTATATGTGGTCGTTAAAGGTCATTAACGACCACAATCTGCTGGTCGTAGTAGGCTCCATCGTTAGAAGTATAACGACCACATACCAGTTGTGGTCGTTATTCTTGTAACGACGGGATGGTGTGTCGTCGTCAATCCCAAGCCAATAACGGCCACAATTTATTATTAACGACCACCTTTGTCATCGCTAATAATGTTATCATTGTTACTGCTATGATATTCTTTAGAATGACTTATATTAATTTTTGTTCAGCGATCACTTTATGCAACATCCAACATTTCAATATTAACATCCACATTAACATAGACACAAAATAGTCTGAATTGAAATAATCATAGCCTCTTCTATTAAAAGAAATACCAGAATTCTGACATACAATTCTTAAATTAATATCATTTAAGATATTTGAGTCAAAGGCACTCCTTACATGGCCAATGTACTTGCTCATATCTATTTTGAAAAAGGGGACAACTACAAAAGATAATATTTATTAATCTTCAGTCGAGGAACACCATCGTTGATTGAACGGATATCATTCTTCATCGGTGAATACAATGCCTCCAGATGCTTCCATATCTTACGGTGGACCACCAGTCCTACATAATGTTGAGTAGCTTATGAAAGTTAGTCCTTGTAAATAATTTTGCACAAAGTATAACAACATATAAATTCAATGTATGAGAACTTACTTGATCATGTGGGCTCTCCTGAGTACTATCACTTCAAGATCTAGCAGACATAAGACGTTTAGTTGCTGACACTTCTTGCACCACTCCATTGAGTTTTTCTTCAAGTACTTGTTTCTCTTGCTCGGAAGCTCGAGATCTAGAAGCCTTACTTAATGTTGGTCCTCACAAATTTCTTGCTCTAATTCCACCACCGAAGCCAACTATGCGATCACGCTGCTTAGATGAGTCACATTTCTGCATGAGTTCATCAATTAAAAGACCACGATTCAACTGAACTATGGCCTTAGTTTGTGCCTGAAGTGCCAATAGTAAGTTATTATTACCAACTTCTATTTATAAAGTAGGGTATTATACACTTCCGATTCATCATAGAAAGTTGTTGCATTAAAATTAAGTCTTACATATTTGGTGCAGGCTGCATAATCAGCGAAGGTTGTACCCTTCTTGTGAGCCTCAGAAAATTGTTTATCCATAGTCGGTGCCTTGTTTTCCTTTCCTCCCTGTTCCAACAGAGGCAAGAAGCAATTATTAGTTCAAGTAAATGACTAGACAAGTCACGCTGAGCTTACATTATTGGAAGTGAAAAATGGCAAGTCCTAAATAGGTGTTCATAAAACCAGAATATCATAAGTACAGCAGTACAAAAATTGAGATTATAATGCTGGAGTCTATAACCAAACTCACCTTAATTGAGTAAAAAATATGTTTTAGACCTACTCTAGTAATATTGGACCATGCACTTACCCTCATCGCAGTAATTCTAGGATTACAGAGGAATCTACCCAAGTGACGTAGAAAACTTCTGGAAAGAGCATGGTGATTCAGTTTCATGCTTCCATTTCCTGGTTTTCCTCTCGACAAAGTTGCCCTTTGAGTTACAGCTGGTTCAGTTCGGAAAAGGGGAAAATGCTATATGAAGGATATAAAACATACACCTGATGCGTGTAATTCACAGGAAGTGTTTAATGATGTAATATAAAAAAATAATTTTATCAATTATATTGAATAAAAACTGCACTTTATAGTGTTGTTGCACTGTCGATCCATCTGATTAAACTTATCTAGAACCCAGCATGCCAAGTTCTACCAGATTATATACATGAAATACTTGTGAGATGGTTGGAAATATTATGTAGTTAGTGTTCTATTTTTCTAGATGATAAAAAATTATTGCACAGAAATAAAACACAAGAAGAAAATGACGATCAAGTATATAGCGTTGCAAAATCTGCTTGCATAATTCTATAACAATGGAACAATTGAAACAGCACAAAGTATTCTAAAAGAATAAGGAAACATGTAACGACCATACTCTGCATTTACTCTGAAGTTCAAGTTTTCCCATGCGGTGGGTGCCAGACTGCCAGTGTAGGAGACCAAGATGAAGATGGTGGCTGCTCCCCGGGATGAATACTTTGGTTCAATCCATACGGGAACTCAGGACATGGCAGACATGGCAGTGGCCTGTGGTGCAGCAATGTTGGGTGACCCGCACCTAAACAATGGTTGGAGGCTGGGAGCACACTGGGCGGAGATGTATGATACAGAGTCGGCACCGAGCCGGCTGGGTCGATGCCGCGATCCAACCAGCAAGCTGCAGCTCCAGGCAAGAGAACGTCGACGCCATGGCAGGGATGGCCGTAGCCACTGACACCGATATGAGGAGCGCGCGGCCCACCCCACTGGACCCGCTGCAGAGGGTGCCGACGGGAACTGCGACCTTGACGACATCACCTCCAGCTCGTCCGAAATCTGCTGCAGCGCTCGAGGTCGGGAGGGAGACGGTAGATCAGAAGTGGGGGACGAGTAGGAGGAGGAGGAGGCGACGGCGGCTGGAGCGGCCGGCAGCCGCTGACGGTGGTGGCAGGAAGGGAGAGAGGCGGCTGGGAGAGATTTTTGGGGATACAAGACTTTTTCCTTTTTTTAGTATGGAAGTGCTTATCTTCCTTTTTATCCGTCGTTTCATCAGCAGATAAGGATGCGTTAAACGTAACCAAACAACGACCGCCAGACCTATCATCCCAACGAGGAGTCACGAGGTTAATTTAGAGGTGGGACTGAACTCAGCGTACCAATAACAACCGAGAGTTTTAATCATTGGTCGTTATTGATTTAATCTCTAGTAGTGCACCATATAACTTCCTCAAAACAGCCACCATACATACTTATTATGGCATTTCCATAGCCATTCTGAGATATATTGCCATGCAACTTTCCACTGTTCCGTTTATTATGACACGCACCATCATTATCATATTGCTTTGTTGGGGAATGTAGTAATTTCAAAAAAATTCCTACGCACACACAAGATCATGGTGATGCATAGCAACGAGCGGGGAGAGTGTGTCCATGTACCCTCGTAGACCGAAAGTGGAAGCGTTAGCACAACGCGGCCGATGTAGTCATACATCTTCACGATCCGAGCGATCAAGTACCGAACGCATGGCACCTCCGACTTCAGCACATGTTCAACTCGATGACGTCCTCGAACTCCGATCTAGCCGAGCTTTGAGGGAGAGTTCCGTGAGCACGACGGCGTGGTGACGATGATGATGTTGCTACCGACGCAGGGCTTCGCCTAAGCACCGCTACAATATTATCGAGGTGGACTATGGTGGAGGGGGGCACCGCACACGGTTAAAAGATCCAAGGGATCAATTGTTGTGTCTTCAAGGGGTGCCTCCCTCCCCGTATATGAAGGAGTGGAGGAGGGGGAGGGGGCGGCCTCCCTAGGCGCGCCCCATGAGGAGTCCTACTCCCACCGGGAGTAGGACTCCCCCCTTCCAAGTGGGAGTAGGAGAGGAGAGGGAAGGAGAGAGAGGGGGGAAAGGAAAGGGGGGCGCCGCCCCCCTCCTTGTCCAATTCGGACTGGGGGGGAAGGGGCGCGCGGCTGCCCTAGGCCGCCCCTCCTCTTCTCCACTAGGGCCCAATATGCCCATTAGTCTCCCGGGGGGTTCTGGTAACCCCCCGGTACTCCGGTATATGTCCGATACTCCCCGAAACTATTCCGGTGTTCGGACATAGTCGTCCAATATATCGATCTTTACGTCTCGACCATTTCGAGACTCCTCGTCATGTCCGTGATCACATCCGGGACGCAGAACTACCTTCGGTAAATCAAAATTCATAAACTCATAATATAACCGTCATCGAACTTTAAGCGTGCGGACCCTACGGGTTTGAGAACTATGCAGACATGACCGAGAAATGTCTCCGGTCAATAACCAATAGCGGAACCTGGATGCTCATATTGGCACCCACATATTCTACGAAGATCTTTATCGGTCAAACCGCATAACAACATACGTTGTTCCCTTTGTCATCGGTATGTTACTTGCCTGAGATTCGATCGTCGGTATCTCAATACCTAGTTCAATCTCGTTACCGGCAAGTCTCTTTACTCGTTCCATAATACATCATCCCGCAACTAACTCATTAGTTACAGTGCTTGCAAGGCTTATAGTGATATGCATTACCGAGTGGGCCCAGAGATACCTCTCCGACAATTGGAGTGACAAATCATAATCTCGAAATACGCCAACCCAACAAGTACTTTCGGAGACACCTGTAGAGCACCTTTATAATCACCCAGTTACGTTGTGACGTTTGGTAGCACACAAAGTGTTCCTCCGGTAAACGGGAGTTGCATAATCTCATAGTCATAGGAACATGTATAAGTCATGAAGAAAGCAATAGCAGAATACTAAACAATCAATTGCTAAGCTAACGGAATGGGTCAAGTCAATTACATCATTCTCCTAATGATGTGATCCCGTTAATCAAATGACAACTCATGTCTATGGCTAGGAAACATAACCATCTTTGATCAACGAGCTAGTCAAGTAGAGACATACTAGTGACACTCTGTTTGTCTATGTATTCACACAAGTATTATGTTTCCGATTAATACAATTCTAGCATGAATAATAAACATTTATCATGATATAAGGAAATACATAATAACTTTATTATTGCCTCTGGGACATATTTCCTTCAGTTTCCCACTTGCACTAGAGCCAATAATCTAGATTTCACAGTAATGATTTTAACACCCATGGAGCCTTGGTGTTGATCATGTTTTGCCCGTGGAAGAGGCTTAGTCAACGGGTCTGCAACATTCAGATCCGTATGTATCTTGCAAATCTCTATGTCTCGCACCCGGACTTGATCCCGGATGGAGTTGAAGCGTCTCTTGATGTGCTTGGTTCTCTTGTGAAATCTGGATTCCTTTGCCAAGGCAATTGCACCAGTATTGTCACAAAAGATTTTCATTGGACCCGATGCACTAGGTATGACACCTAGATCGGATATGAACTCCTTCATCCAGACTCCTTCATTAGCTACTTCCGAAGCATCTATGTACTCTGCTTCACATGTAGATCCCGCCACGACGCTTTGTTTAGAACTGCTCCAACTGACAGCTCCAACATTCAATATAAACACGTATCCGGTTTGCGATTTAGAATCGTCCGGACTAGTGTCAAAGCTTGCATCAACGTAACCATTTACGATGAGCTCTTTGTCACCTCCATAAACGAGAAACATATCCTTAGTCCTTTTCAGGTATTTCAGGATGTTCTTGACCCCTGTCCTGTGATCCACTCCTGGATTACTTTGGTACCTCCCTGCTAAACTTATAGTAAGGCACACATCAGGTCTGGTACACAGCATTGCATACATGATAGAGCCTATGGCTGAAGCATAGGGAACATCTTTCATCTTCTCTCTATATTCTGCAGTGGTCAGGCATTGAGTCTTACTCAACTTCACACCTTGTAACACAGGCAAGAACCCTTTATTTGCCTGATCCATTTTGAACTTCTTCAAAACTTTATCAAGGTATGTGCTTTGTGAAAGTCCAATTAAGCGTCTTGACCTATCTCTATAGATCTTGATGCCCAATATATAAGCAGCTTCACCGAGGTCTTTCATTGAAAAACTCTTGTTCAAGTATCCCTTTATGCTATCCAAAAATTCTATATCATTTCCGATCAACAATATGTCATCTACATATAATATCAGAAATGCTACAGAGCTCCCACTCACTTTCTTGTAAATACCGGCTTCTCCAAAAGTCTCTATAAATCCATATGCTTTGATCACACTATCAAAACGTTTATTCCAACTCCGAGAGGCTTGCACCAGTCCATAAATGGATCGCTGGAGCTTGCACACTTTGTTAGCTCCCTTTGGATCGACAAAACCTTCCGGTTACAACTCTTCTTCCAGAAATGCATTCAGGAATGCAGTTTTGACATCCATTTGCCAAATTTCATAATCATAAAATGCGGCAATTGCTAACATGATTCGGACAGACTTAAGCATCGCTATGGGTGAGAAAGTATCATCGTAGTCAATCCCTTCAACTTGTTGAAAACCTTTTGCAACAAGTCGAGCTTTATAAATAGTAACATTACAGTCAGCGTCAGTCTTCTTCTTGAAGATCCATTTATTCTCAATGGCTTGCCGGTCATTGGGCAAGTCAACCAAAGTCCACACTTTGTTCTCATACATGGATCCCATCTCTGATTTCATGGCTTCCAGCCATTTCGCGGAATCTGGGCTCACCATCACTTCTTCATAGTTCGTAGGTTTTTCATGGTCTAGTAACATGACCTCCAGAATAAGATTATCGTACCACTCGGGTGCGGATCTTACTCTGGTTGAACTACGAGGTTCAGTAGCAACTTTATCTGAAGTTTCATGATCATCATCATTTCCTTCCTCACTAATCGGTATAGACGTCACAGGAACCGGTTTCTGTGACGAACTATTTTCCAATTATGGAGCAGGTACAGTTACCTCATCAAGTTCTACTTTCCTCCCACTTACTTCTTTCGAGAGAAACTCCTTCTCTAGAAAGGATCCAATTTTAGCAACAAAAGTCTTGCCTTCAGATCTGTGATAGAAGGTGTACCCAACAGTCTCTTTTGGGTATCCTATGAAGAAACATTTCTCCAATTTGGGTTCGAGCTTATCAGGTTGAAGCTTTTTCACAAGCATCGCAGCCCAAACTTTAAGAAACAACAACTTTGGTTTCTTGCCAAACCATAGTTCATAAGGCGTCATCTCAACAGATTTAGATGGTGCCCTATTTAACGTGAATGCACCAGTCTCAAGAGCATAACCCCAAAACGATAGCGGTAAATTAGTAAGAGACATCATAGATCGCATCATATCTAGTATAGTACGATTACGACATTCAGACACACCATTACGCTGTGGTGTTCCGGGTGGCGTGAGTTGCGAAACTATTCTGCATTGTTTCAAATGAAGACCAAACCCGTAACTCAAATATTTTCCTCCAAGATCAGATCGTAGAAACTTTATTTTATTGTTACGATGATTTTCTACTTCACTCTGAAATTCTTTGAACTTTTCAAATGTTTCAGACTTATGTTTCATTAAGTAGATATACCCATATCTGCTTAAATCATGTGTGAAGGTGAGAAAATAACGATACTCGCCACAAGCCTCAACATTCATTGGACCACATACATCAGTATGTATGATTTCCAACAAATCAGTTGCTCGCTCCATAGTTCCGGAGAACGGCGTTTTAGTCATCTTGCCCATGAGGCATGGTTCGCAAGTACCAAGTGATTCATAATCAAGTGATTCCAAAAGTCCATCAGTATGGAGTTTCTTCATGCGCTTCACACCGATATGACCTAAACGGCAGTGCTACAAATAAGTTGCACTATCATTATCAACTCTGCATATTTTAGCCTTAATATTATGAATATGTGTATCACTACTATCGAGATTTAATATATATAGACCACTCTTCAAGGGTGCATGACCATAAAAGATATTACTCATATAAATAGAACAACCATTATTCTCTGATTTAAATGAATAACCGTCTTGCATCAAACAAGATCCAGATATAATGTTCATGCTCAACGCTGGCACCAAATAACAATTATTTAGGTCTAAAACTAATCCCGAAGGTAGTTGTAGAGGTAGCATGCCGACTGCGATCACATCGACTTTGGAACCATTTCCCACGCGCATCGTCACCTCGTCCTTAGACAATCTTCGCTTAATCCGTAGTCCCTGTTTCGAGTTGCAAATATTAGCAACAGAACCAGTATCAAATAACCAGGTGCTACTGCGAGCATTAGTAAGGTACACATCAATAACATGTATATCATATATACCTGTGTTCACCTTGCCATCCTTCTTATCCGCCAAATACTTGGGGCAGTTCCGCTTCCAGTGACCAGTCTATTTGTAGTGGAAGCACTCAGTCTCAGGCTTAGGTCCAGACTTGGGTTTCTTCTCCTGAGCAGCAACTTGTTTGTTGTTCTTCTTGAAGTTCCCCTTCTTCTTCCTTTTGCCCTATTTCTTGAAACTGGTGGTCTTGTTGACCATCAACACTTGATGCTCATTCTTGATTTCTACCTCTGCAACCTTTAGCATTGCGAAGAGCTCGGAATTTGTCTTTTCCATCTCTTGCATGTTATAGTTCATCACGAAGCTCTTATAGCATGGTGGCAGTGATTGAAGAATTTTGTCAATGATGCTATCATCCGGAAGATTAACTCCCAGTTGAATCAAGTGATTGTTATACCCAGACATTCTGAGTATATGCTCACTGACAGAATTATTCTCTTCCATTTTGCAGCTATAGAATTTATTGGAGACTTCATATCTCTCAATCCGAGCATTTGCTTGAAATATTAACTTCAACTCCTGGAACATCTCATATGCTCCATGACATTCAAAACGTCATCGAAGTCCTGGTTCTAAGCCGTAAAGCATGGCACACTAAACTATCGAGTAGTCATCAGCTTTGCTCTGCCAGACGTTCATAACATCTGGTGTTGCTCCTGCAGCAGGTCTGGCACCTAGCGGTGCTTCGAGGACGTAATTCTTCTGTGCAGCAATCAGGATAATCCTCAAGTTATGGACCCAGTCCGTGTAATTGCTACCATCATCTTTCAACTTTGCTTTCTCAAGGAACGCATTAAAATTTAACGGAACAACAACATGGGCCATCTATCTACAACAACATAGACAAGCAAAATACTATCAGGTACTAAGTTCATGATAAATTTAAATTCAATTTAACAAATTACTTAAGAACTCCCACTTAGACAGACACCTCTCTAATCATCTAAGTGATCACGTGATCCAAATCAACTAAACCATGTCCGATCATCATGTGAGATGGAGTAGTTTTCAATGGTGAACATCACTATGTTGATCATATCTACAATATGATTCACGATCGACCTTTCGGTCTTAGTGTTCCAAGGCAATATCTGCATATGCTAGGCTCGTCAAGTTTAACCTGAGTATTCTACGTGTGCAACTGTTCTGCACCCGTTGTATTTGAACATAGAGCCTATCACACCCAATCATCACGTGGTGTCTCAGCACGAAGAACTTTCGCAGTGGTGCATACTCAGGGAGAACACTTATACCTTGAAATTTAGTGAGAGATCATCTTATAATGCTACCGTCAATCAAAGCAAAATAAGATGCATAAAAGATAAACATCACATGCAATAAATATAAGTGATATGATATGGCCATCATCATCTTGTGCTTGTGATCTCCATCTACGAAGCACCGTCATGATCACCATCGTCACCGGTGCGACACCTTGATCTCCATCGTAGCATCGTTGTCGTCTCGCCAACTATTGCTTCTACGACTATCGCTACCGCTTAGTGATAAAGTAAAGCAATTACAGGGCGATTGCATTGCATACAATAAAGCGACAACCATATGGCTCCTGCCAGTTGCCGATAACTTGGTTACAAAACACGATCATCTCATACAATAAAATATATCATGATGCCTTGACCATATCACATCACAGCATGCCCTACAAAAACAAGTTAGATGTCCTCTACTTTGTTGTTGCAATTTTTACGTGGCTACTACGGGCTGAGCAAGAACCGTTCTTACCTACGCATCAAAACCACAACGATAGTTCCTCAAGTTAGTGTTGTTTTAACCTTCTCAAGAACCGGGCATAGCCATACTCGGTTCAACTAAAGTTGGAGAAACTGACACCCGCCAGCCACCCATGTGCAAAGCACGTCGGTAGAACCAGTCTCGCGTAAGCGTACGCGTAATGTTGGTCCGGGCCGCTTCAACCAACAATACCGCTAAACCAAAGTATGACATGCTGGTAAGCAGTATGACTTGTATCGCCCACAACTCACTTGTGTTCTACTCGTGCATATAAAATCAAGGCATAAAACCTGGCTCGGATGCCACTGTTGGGGAAAGTAGTAATTTCAAAAAAAATCCTACGCACACGCAAGATCATGGTGATGCATAGCAACGAGCGGGGAGAGTTTGTCCACGTATCCTCATAGACTGAAAGCAGAAGCGTAAGCACAACGCGGTTGATGTCGTCGTATGTCTTCACGATCCGGCCGGTCAAGTACCGAGCGCACGGCACCTCTATGTTCAGCACACGTTCAACTCGATGACGTCCCTCGAACTCCGATCCAGCCAAGCTTTGAGAGAGAGTTCCATGAGCACGACGGCGTGGTGACGATGATGATGTTGCTACCGACGCAGGGCTTCACCTAAGCACCGCTACGATATTATCGAGGTGGACTATGGTGGAGGGGGGCACCGCACACGGCTAAAAGATCCGAGGGATCAATTGTTGTGTCTTCAAGGGGTGCCTCCCTCCCCATATATAAAGGAGTGGAGGAGGGGGAGGGGGTCGGCCTCCCTAGGCGCGCCCCATGAGGAGTCCTACTCCCACCGGGAGTAGGACTCCCCCCTTCCAAGTGGGAGTAGGAATGGAGAGGAAAGGAGAAAGAGGAGGAAAGGAAAGGGCGGCGTCGCCCCCCCCCCCTCCTTGTCCAATTCGGACTGGGGGGGAGGGGGCGTGCGGCTGCCCTAGGCCGCCCCTCCTCTTCTCCACTAGGACCCAATAGGCCCATTAGTCTCCCCGGGGGGTTCCAGTAACTCCCCGGTACTCCGGTATATGTCCGATACTCTCCGAAACTATTCTGGTGTCCGAAAATAATCGTCCAATATATCGATCTTTACGTCTCGACCATTTCGAGTCTCCTCATCATGTCCGTGATCACAATCGGGACTCCAAACTACCTTCGGTACATCAAAATCCATAAACTCTTAATATAAACGTCATCGAACTTTAAGCGTGCGGACCCTACGGGTTCGAGAACTATGCAGACATGATCAAGGCACGTCTCTGGTGAATAACCAATAGTGGAACCTGGATGCTCATATTGGCACCCACATATTCTACGAAGATCTTTATCAGTGAAACCGCATAACAACATACATTGTCACCTTTGTCATTGGTATGTTACTTGCCCGAGATTCGATCGTCGGTATCTCAATACCTAGTTCAATCTCGTTACCGGCAAGTCTATTTACTCGTTCCGTAATACATCATCCCGCAACTAACTCATTAGTTACAATGCTTGCAAGGCTTATAGTGATGTGCATTACCGAGTGGGCCCAGAGATACCTCTCCGACAATTGGAGTGACAAATCCTAATCTCGAAATACGCCAACCCAACAAGTACTTTTGGAGACACCTGTAGAGAACCTTTATAATCACCCAGTTACGTTGTGACGTTTGGTAGCACACAAAGTGTTCCTCTGGCAAACGGGAGTTGCATAATCTCATAGTCATAGGAACATGTATAAGTCATGAAGAAAGCAATAGCAGAATACTAAACGATCAAGTGCTAAGCTAACGGAATGGGTCAAGTCAATCACATCATTCTCCTAATGATGTGATCCCGTTAATCAAATGACTACTCATGTATATGGCTAGGAAACATAACCATCTTTGATCAACGAGCTAGTCAAGTAGAGGCATACTAGTGACACTTCTATGTATTCACACAAGTATTATGTTTCCGATTAATACAATTCTAGCATGAATAATAAAAATTTATCATGATATAAGGAAATAAATATTAACTTTATTATTGCCTCTAGGGCATATTTCCTTCATGCTTTGCATGATCAATCGTATTTTTGGCAAAGCCACCTTCATAATTATTTCATACATGTCACTCTTGATTCATTGCACATCCCGGTACACCGTCGGAGGCATTCATATAGAGTCATATTTTGTTCTAAGTATCGAGTTGTAATTCTTGAGTTGTAAATAAATAGAAGTGTGATGACCATCATTATTAGAGCATTGTCCCATGTGAGGAAAAAAAGAAAGGCCAAAGAAGCCAATGAAAAAAATGAGAGACGCCAAAGAAGCTAAACAAAAAAAGAGAGAGAAAAAGAGAGAAGGGACAATGCTACTCTCCTTTTTCCACACTTGTGCTTCAAAGTAGCACCATGATCTTCATGATAGAGAGTCTCTTATTTTGTCATTTTTATATACTAGTGGGAATTTTCATTATAGAACTTGGCTTGTATTCCAATGATGGGCTTCCTCAAATGTCGTAGGTGTTCGTGAGCAAGCAAGTTTGATGCACACCCACTTAGTTTCTTTTCTTGAGCTTCCATATATTTATAGCTCTAGTGCATCCCTTGCATGGCAATCCCTACTCACTCACATTGATATCTATTGGTGGGCATCTCCATAGCCCGTTGATACGCCTAGTTGATGTGGGACTATCTTCTTTTTTGTTGTCTTCTCCACAACCACCATTCTATTCCACCTATAGTGCTATGTCCATGGCTCACACTCATACATTGCGTGAAAGTTGAAAAGATTTGAGAATACTAAAGTATGAAACAATTTCTTGGCTTGTCATCGGGGTTGTGCATGATTTGAATATTTTATGTGATGAAGATGGAGCATAGCCAGACTATATGAATTTTTAGGGATAAACTTTCTTTGGCCATCACTAGTAGAAAACAGGGCTATGGTCCAGGCCGGCTCAGCCCATTAGTCCCGGTTCAGTCTAGAACCGGGACCAATGTGGGCATTGGTCCCGGTTGGTGTGCCCAGGGGGCCGGCCGGGCCACGTGGGCCATTGGTCCCGGTTCGTCTGGACCTTTTGGCCCCGGTTGGTGGGACGAACCGGGACCAATGGGCCTCGCTCCTGGCCCACCACCATTGGTCCCAGTTGGTGGCTTGAACCGGGACCAAAGGCTCCCCTTTAGTCCCGGCTCATGTCACCAACTGGGACCAATGAGGTGCCTATATATACCCCCTCGCGCAAGAGCAGAGCACAGTGCTCTATTTTTTTCTGGCCGAGGAGGAGAGGGCTTTGTGGTGCTCTAGCTCACCTCCTATGCACATGAGGTGTTCGATGGAATGCCCGAGCCACACTACTTAAGCTTTCTCCTCTCGAAGCTTGACCTCCAAGCTCCATTTTCCTCGAGATTTGTCTAGATTTAGCGGTCCGTCACGCCCCGTCCCCGTCTTCACCGCCGTCGATCACCCGCGCCGATCTCATCACCGACACCACCGTGGTGAGCCTCTTGTTCTTATCTTCTTTCTGAAAGGAAAAATATTCTTACTTGTATGTTTAGATATATACTGGTATCATTTTCTTACATTTATTATTGCATCTTATATAGTGCGATGGTTTTGGTATCCGCCCCCGTCGGCCCTCATCCTGTCTATGATTCGGATTTGGTATGTATATTATCTTTATAACTATTGGTTCATTTATTGTTTATGAAAATTATGCCGACCAACGTGACATAGATTTTATTTATCTAGGATGTACGTGAATCGGAAATGCCAACCGACCCTATTGTCGAGAGGTTAAATTTAGTTGAAGAAGAAAACAATTTGTTGAAGGAAAAAATAAAAAAAATTGAGGAGGAGAAGATGATATTGGAGTTGCATGTTGCGGATGTCGTCGATGATCACAAGATCAAGATGGATGCAATGCGCTTGAAGATTAGAAAGATTAGAAAATATGCCATTCATACCGAGGCTTGGTATCATTATGCCGTTGGATCAATTGTTACCTTGGTTGCGATTATGATCGCATTTGTTTTCGCATTGAAATGTTTTACATAGTTTCAATGTATGGTTTAATTAATTAGATGCTCTGGAGAGCTATATGTTGTTAGATGAGAACTATGTATGCACTTTGGTTTTAATGTGATGATGAACTTCTATTAATTTGGACACTTAATTATATATAATGCACGCAGATGAACCGGCAATGGATATACGGTGACAGACACACCCGCGAGTACATTAAGGGCGTGCATGAGTTTCTCGATGCAGCTGAGGCAAACAAGCATAATGGTTTTATGTGTTGTCCATGCACTGAATGTGGGAATACAAGGTCTTACTCTAACCGGAAAATCCTTCACTCCCACATGCTTTACAAGGGTTTCATGCCACACTATAATGTTTGGACGAGGCACGGAGAAATAGGGGTTATGATGGAAGACGGTGAAGAAGAAGAGTACGATCACAACTATGTGCCCCCTGAATACGGTGATGCTGCAACGGGAGGAGCTGGTGAAGATCAAGAGGAACCAGACGATGTGCCCAATGATGCTGCCACGGGTGAAGCTGCTGAAGATCAAGAGGAACCAGACGATGTGCCCGATGATGATGATCTCCGCCGGGTCATTGTCGATGCAAGGATGCAATGCATTAGTCAAAAGGAGAAGCTGAAGTTCGATCGCATGTTAGAGGATCACAAAAAGGGTTATACCCCAATTGCGAAGATGGCAACACAAAGCTCGGTACCGTACTGGAATTGCTGCAGTGGAAGGCAGAGAATGCTGTGGCTGACAAAGGATTTGAGAAGTTACTGAAAATATTGAAGAAGAAGCTTCCAAAGGATAACGAATTGCCCGACAGTACATACGCAGCAAAGAAGGTCGTATGCCCTCTAGGATTGGAGGTGGAGAAGATACATGCATGCCCTAATGACTGCATCCTCTACCGTGGTGCATACAAGGATCTGAACGCATGCCCGGTATGCGGTGCGTTGCGGTATAAGATCAGACGAGATGACCCTGGTGATGTTGACGGTGAGCCCCTCAGGAAGAGGGTTCCTGCGAAGGTGATGTGATATGCTCCTATAATACCACGGTTGAAACGTCTGTTCAGAAACGAAGAGCATGCCAAGTTGATGCGATGGCACAGTGAGAACCGAAAGAAAGATGGGAAGTTGAGAGCACCCGCTGACGGGTCGCAGTGGAGAAAAATCGAGAGAAAGTACTGGGATGAGTTTGCAAAGGACCCAAGGAATGTATGGTTTGCTTTAAGCGCGGATGACATTAATCCTTTCGGGGAGTAGAGCAGCAATCACAGCACCTGGCCCGTGACTCTATGTATGTATAACCTTCCTCCTTGGATGTGCATGAAGCGGAAGTTCATTATGATGCCAGTTCTCATCGAAGGCCCTAAGCAACCCGGCAACGAAGTTGATGTGTACCTAAGGCCATTCGTTGAAGAACTTTTACAGCTGTGGAATGGAAACGGTGTACGTACGTGGGATGAGCACAGATAGGAGGAATTTAACCTTAAGGCGTTGCTGTTCGTGACCATCAACGATTGGCCCGCTCTCAGTAACCTTTCAGGACAGACAAACAAAGGATACCACGCATGCACGCACTGTTTAGATGACACTGAAAGTATATACCTGGACAAATGCAGGAAGAATGTGTACCTGGGCCATCGTCGATTTCTTCCGACCAACCATCAATGTCGAAAGAAAGGAAAGCATTTCAAAGGCGAGGCAGATCACCGGAAGAAGCCCGCCATGCGCACCGGTGATCACGTGCTTGCTATGGTCAATGATTTACACTATGTAATCTTTGGAAAGGGTCCCGGTGGACTAGCTGTTCCGAATGACGCTGAGGGACACGCACCCATGTGGAAGAAGAAATCTATATTTTGGGACCTACCTTACTGGAAAGACCTAGAGGTCCGCTCCTCAATCGATGTGATGCACGTGACGAAGAACCTTTGCGTGAACCTGCTAGGCTTCTTGGGCGTGTATGGGAAGACAAAAGATACACCTGAGGCATGAGAGGACCTGCAATGTTTGCACGAAAAAGACGGCATGCCTCCGAAGCAGTATAAAGGTCCTGCCAGCTACGCTCTTACGAAAGAAGAGAAAGAAATCTTCTTTGAATGCCTGCTCAGTATGAAGGTCACGACTGGCTTCTCGTCGAATATAAAGGGAATAATAAATATGCCAGAGAAAAAGTTTCAGAACCTAAAGTCTCATGACTGCCACGTGATTATGACGCAACTGCTTCCGGTTGCATTGAGGGGGCTTCTACCGGAAAACGTCCGATTAGCCATTGTGAAGCTATGTGCATTCCTCAATGCAATCTCTCAGAAGGTGATCGATCCAAAAATCGTACCAAGGCTAAGGAGTGATGTGGCGCAATGTCTTGTCAGTTTCGAGCTGGTGTTCCCACCATCCTTCTTCAATATCATGACGCACGTCCTAGTTCATCTAGTCGACGAGATTGTCATCCTGGGGCCCGTATTTCTACACAATATGTTCCCCTTTGAGAGGTTCATGGGAGTCCTAAAGAAATATGTCCGTAACCGCGCTAGGCCAGAAGGAAGCATCTCCATGGGCCATCAAACAGAGGATGTTATCGGGTTTTATGTTGACTTCATTCCTGGCCTTAACAAGATAGGTCTCCCTAAATCGCGGTGTGAGGGAAGACTGACTGGAAAAGGCACTCTTGGAAGAGACTCAATAATATGCAGGGACGGATATTCTTGGTCTCAAGCACACTACACAGTTCTACAGAACTCTACCTTGGTGACCCCGTATGTCGATGAACACAAGAACAGTCTGCGCTCCAAACACCCGGAGCAGTGCGACGACTGGATTACACGTGAACACATCAGGACTTTCAGCAGTTGGTTGGAAACACGTCTCAGAGGTGACAACACTGTTTGTGATGAGTTGTACTTGTTATCCAGGGGACCATCTTTGACTGTATTGACTTACAAAGGATACGAGATAAATGGGAATACATTTTACACGATCACCCAAGATCAAAAGAGCACCAACCAAAACAGCGGTGTCCGCTTTGATGCAGCAACCAAGAGCGGAAAGGACACATATTATGGTTACATAGTGGACATATGGGAACTTGACTACGGACCTTATTTTAAGGTCCCTTTGTTTAAGTGCAAATGGGTCAATCTGTTAGGCGGCGGGGTATAGGTAGACTCATAGTATGGTATGACAACAGTGGATCTGAAAAATCTTGGGTACACTGACGAACCGTTCGTCCTAGCCAATGATGTGGCACAGGTTATCTATGTGAAGGACATGTCTACCAAACCGAGAAAAAGAAAAGATAAGGAAGCGAATACATCATACGATGAGCCAAAGCGCAACATAGTTCTTTCAGGAAAAAGGGACATCCTGGGAGTGGACGGCAAGACATACATGTCTGAAGATTATGAAAAGTTTCATGAAATTCCTCCCTTCAATGTCAAGGCTGACCCAAGCATCCTGATAAACAATGAAGATTATCCATGGTTATGGCGCAATAAGAAAATGACACAAGCGAAGAAAAAGTGAAGACTTTCTCCCGCAACTATTATGATGATACCATACCATATTTGTAACAGACGAACATGCTACCATTGTCCGTTTTGTACATGCACATGCTATGTGGGTGAAATTATGATACCATCCAAACTTTCAACTTTTTCAGAGTTCATTTGAAATGCTTTCATGTCTTATGGTTCGAAACTTTGATACTTCGAAAGTGATTGTCCATTTTGTACACGAAGTGCATCAAGTTTTTGTCATAACCCTCTCTACTTTTTGGAACATGCTATGTGGGTGAAATGATGATACCATGCCAACTTTCAACCTTTTCAGAGTTCATTTTGAAATGCTTTCCAATTTCAGAGTCATTTAGCTCAAAGAATGAATTAATAGCAAACAAAATGAACTACAAAACTTTTATGAAAATAAAAACAATCAATTAAAATATTATGTTATGATCAACTAAAATAAAACTATAATATTCTTCAATAGCAAAAAGAATATAATTTTTGTGACCTAAAATCAAACTATAAGTATTTAATTGTAAGTATAAATAAAAAATAAATAGAAAAGAAGAAAAAAATTCTATTTTTATAGTAAAGTTATTCATAAACTAGTGATTCACACAAATTTTTAAAAATTCAAATTTAAACTATTCAAAATTTAAAACTAATGGCACTAACAGAAAGTTTATAATTTTTGTGACCTAAAATCAAAAAGAAATCACTAAAAAACTATAAGTATTTAGTTGTAAGTATAAATAAAAAATAAATAGAAAAAAATTTCTATTTTTATAGTAAAGTTATTCATAAACTAGTGATTCACACAAATTTTTAAAAATTCAAATTTAAACTATTCAAAATTTAAAACTAATGGCACTAACAGAAAGTTTATAATTTTTGTGACCTAAAAGCAAAAAGAAATCACTAAAAAACTGTAAGTATTTAGTTTTAAGTAGAAATAAAAA
>NC_057800.1:700189016-700189569 GCF_018294505.1 Triticum aestivum
CGGCGCCGCTCCCCTCTGTGAGCACCTGCCGCCATGCCCCTCTGCCCTGCCGGCGCCACCATGTTTTTTTCATATGTTGCAATATGTTTTTTATTAGTTTATTTTTTTTGTTCATATGTGATGTATATGTGTATGTGGCTATAATATATATGTGTATGTGATGTATGTGGCTAGAATTTGCTAAATATATATGAGTTTTTTAGGTTATTTTCATTTGTAGAATTTTTTTATGTATCTAGGAATATTTTTGTTCATAGATGATAGATGATCAAATGATGATTTTTTTTGTTCATAGATGATAGATGATCAAATGATGTTTTTTTTGTTCATAGATGATCATATGATTTTTTTAGGTTATTTTCATTTGTAGAAATTTTTGTCCATATATGGATATTTAGGGGGTCGAGGGTCGAGAACTAGTTTAGGGGGTCGAGGGTCGAGAACTAGTTTAGGGGGTCGTGGGTCAAGAACGTCGGACATTCATGAGAGAGGCGGGGAAGAAGGGGAAGAGGAGGGAGAAGAAGAGGAAGAAGAATAAAAAGAGGAGAAGAAA
>NC_057800.1:700189579-700196465 GCF_018294505.1 Triticum aestivum
CGCGCCCCGCATCGCCCCGACGCCGTCGCTGCCCCGCGCCGCCCCGACACCGTCGCCGCCGCCCTCGACGCCATCTGCCCCGACGCCGGCGCCGCTCCCCTCTGTGAGCACCTGCCGCCATGCCCCTCTGCCCTGCCGGCGCCACCATGTTTTTTTTTCATATGTTGCAATATGTTTTTTTATTTTTATTAGTTTATTTTTTTGTTCATATGTGATGTATATGTGTATGTGGCTATAATGTATATGTGTATGTGATGTATGTGGCTAGAATTTGCTAAATATATATGATTTTTAGGTTATTTTCATTTGTAGAAATTTTTTATGTATCTAGGAATATTTTTGTTCATAGATGATAGATGATCAAATGATGATTTTTTTTTCCATAGATGATAGATGATCAAATGATGGTTTTTTTGTTCATTGATGATCATATGATTTTTTTAGGTTATTTTCATTTGTAGAAGTTTTTGTCCATATATGGATATTTAGGGGGTCGAGGGTCGAGAACTAGTTTAGGGGGTCGAGGGTCGAGAACTAGTTTAGGGGGTCGTGGGTCAAGAACGTCGGACATTCATGAGAGAGGCGGGGAAGAAGGGGAAGAGGAGGGAGAAGAAGAGGAAGAAGAATAAAAAGAGGAGAAGAAAGAATAAAGGAGAAGAAGTTCTTCTCCTCTATTCTTTCTTCTCTTCTTTTTTCTTCTTCTTCTTCCTCTTCTTTTTTTATCGGGAACGAGGGTCGTCGAGGGGTCGAGGGGGGGGACGGCGAACATTCATGAGAGAGGCGGGGAAGAGGGAGAAGAAGAGGAGAGGAAGAAGAGGAAAAAAAGAAGAGGAAGAAGAAGAATAAAAAGAGGAAAAGAAAGAATAGATGAGAATAACTTCTTCTCCTCTATTCTTTCTTCTCCTCTTGTAATTCTTATTCTTCCTCTTCTTTTTTTTATCAGGAACGAGGGCATGTCGAGAGTCTCGTCGAGCGGTCGAGGGTCGGGAAACTAGGGCTTACCCGAAGAAGGAGAAGAAGAGAAGAGGAAGAAGAGGAGAAAAAAAGAAAAGGAAAAAAAGAGGAAGAAGAAGAAAAAAAAGAGGAGAAGAAGAAGGAATAGAGGAGAAGACTTTGTCAGTTCTTCTTCTCCTCTAGCTATTCCTTTCTTCTTCTCCTCTTTCTTCTTCTTCTTCTTCTTAATTTTTATCGGGGGTTCGAGGGTTCGAGGGGTCGAGGATCGCTGAGGGGTCGAGAGAGGTTTCCTACTGTCAAAGTATTGAAGAAATCCATGCCTTCATCATTAGCCGGAAGTAACCAGGGCATATTGGTACGAAGTTCTGCAAAGTTGTTTTGGAATGGAGTCCCGGATAGAATAATCCGCATTTTGGTACGAATTCAGCAAAGGCCTTTCAAATAGCGATATTCGGAAGGCTCTTTCTAAACTTTGTACCAAAAAGCGAATTATCCTATCTGGGACTCCGTTCCAGAACAACTTTGAAGAGCTTCGTATCATCATGCACATGTTACTTTCGCCTAATGATGAAGACATGGTTTTGTTGAATCCTTTGACACTAGGCAACCTCCCGACCCCTCGGTGATCCTCTCGAACATGAGAGGAAGAAGAGGGTCGTCTAGGGGTCGAGGGTTCCAGGGTCGTCGAGGGTTCGAGGGGTCGAGGATCGCCGAGGGGTCGAGAGAGGTTTCCTAGTGTCAAAGTATTGAAGAAATCCACGCCTTCATCATTAGCCAGAAGTAACCAGGGCATGTTGGTACGAAGTTCTGCAAAGTTGTTCTGGAATGGAGTCCCGGATAGAATAATCCGCCTTTTGGTACAAATTCAGCAAAGGCCTTCCAAATAGCGATATTCGGAAGGCTCTTTTAGAACTTTGTACCAAAAAGCGAATTATCCTATCTGGGACTCCGTTCCAGAACAACTTTGAAGAGCTTCGTACCATCATGCACATGTTACTTTTGCCTAATGATGAAGACATGGTTTTGTCGAATCCTTTGACACTAGGCAACCTCCCGACCCCTCGGCGATCCTCTCGAACATGAGAGGAAGAAGAGGGTCGTCTAGGGGTCGAGGGTTCCAGGGTCGTCGAGGGTTCGAGGGGTCGAGGATCGCCGAGGGGTCGAGAGAGGTTTCCTAGTGTCAAAGTATTGAAGAAATCCATGCCTTCATCATTAGCCGAAAGTAACCAGGGCATGTTGGTACGAAGTTCTGCAAAGTTGTTCTGGAATGGAGTCCCGGATAGAATAATCCGCCTTTTGGTACGAATTCAGCAAAGGCCTTCCAAATAGCGATATTCGGAAGGCTCTTTCTGAACTTTGTACCAAAAAGCGAATTATCCTATCTGGGACTCCGTTCCAGAACAACTTTGAAGAGCTTCGTACCATCATGCACATGTTACTTTCGCCTAATGATGAAGACATGGTTTTGTTGAATCCTTTGACACTAGGCAACCTCCCGACCCCTCGGCGATCCTCTCGAACATGAGATGAAGAAGAGGGTCGTCTAGGGGTCGAGGGTTCGAGGATTCTTCTCCTCTATTCTTTCTTCTCTTCTTTTTTTTCTTCTTCTTCCTCTTTTTTTATCGGGAACGAGGGTCGTCGAGGGACATAGATGTAGTGTCATCGTTGTCGATATATACCCCCTCCCGATAGCTTACTATGATTAGGTAGCTAGTTCTACGTTTGGCACTAATATATCCATCTGTCATGTTTGAATAATAATTGCCATGTTGTAAATATTTGTAGAAACTATGGACACCTCCCTAGACGAAGCAACAAAAGAAGCGTTGTTGAGGGACATAATCGTAGAAGGAAGTGATGCCATCTCGTTGTTTCTCAATGAAACCGATGGTTTGGAAGGAGAGGGTGAACAAGCTGGCTACGGTGACCTAATGCCGGTGCAAGAAGAAGAACATGAGGACGGCTCCGGTGACCCAATGCCGGTGCAAGAAGGAGACCGTGATGACGGCTCCGGTGACCGAACCGAGTCCGGCCAGGTATATATATTAGTTAAGCCTATGCTGACTAGCTGATTGATGCATTCATTGTTTTGGTATGTACACATATTAATTAAGTCTTTGTTCTTTTTTCTAGCCCTCCGGATCGAGCACAACTTCGGTAAAGAGACGAGGCCCGAAGAAAAAGTTGAGCTCGGATGAAAAGTTTGAGATCATAGCAATCGCGCCCAACGGCCAACCTATTGAACCCCTCCGGACAAAGAGCGCATTTGTTGCTCAGTGCGGGGTTCTGGTTAGGGACAAGATCCCGATAAGCATCCAACAATGGTTTAAGCCGGCTACAGAAGACCCTGAGGTCTCTTATGTCAATGATATGCAGAAAAATGATCTTTGGACTGAGCTGAAGTCAAATTTCACCCTACCGTCTGAGGATAATCCAGAGAACCCAGTTAAAGAGAAATTAATCAAGGCTTTGGCTCTAAAGAGGATGGCAGAACTATTCAGGAGGTGGAAGAAAGAGCTGAATAAGTTTGTCGAAAATAATGAGACACCAGAATTCAAGGGCAGATATGAGAAGATCAGAGATCACTGGCCCGCATTTGTGGCCCACAAGACATCGGAAAAGAGTCAGAAGATGTCGGCGACAAACAAGCAAAATGCTGTGAAGAAGAAGCTTCACCATCTCACGGGGTCAGGTGGCTACCTCGTAGCCCGGCCTAAGTGGTCCAAGACTGAGAATGATCTGGTTCATAAAGGGATCGAACCAGAGACAATTAACTGGCCAGACCGTTGCCGGACTTGGTTCTTCGGGGCTGGCGGAACCCTGGACCCTGTAACAGGGAAGTGCATTTGGACGAACGATCAAATGGACATACCAGTCAGTAAGCTTAAGCAGTATATCGAAGCAGCGCAGGAAGGGACGTTCTTTCCAGACAGAGAGAACGACGAGCTCACAATGGCCCTTGGGAATCCTGAGCACCCTGGACGGACACGAGGCACGCCAGGCTCCATTCCATGGAAGGTTGGGTTTCCGGACGCAGGCGGTTACAAATCCCATGAGAGGAGGAAAAAAGTGCAGCAGACCCAAATGCAGGCGCTACAAGCAAGGGTAGACGCGATAGAGGAACAAGAAGCAAATCGCAGCAAACGTACTGCCGAAGCCTCCCCCGAAGCTACCCCGCCATCTCAGCGCAGAAGCAGCGTGGCTTCCACCGAGCTGCTTCAGCCGGAGCATGCCTTGACGGCTCCTGCCAGCTATCCCGTGGATGCTATAACGGAGTCTCAAAATTGCCACCTTATGACGCAATGGATGAATTTGAAGGTCAAGGCGGCTGTTGGCTCTGTTTATCCTACTGAACCCGGCGCAACTTTTCACTACCGGCCGATTCCAGAAGGATATGCTAGGGTGATGGTGGATGAGATAACGGAGGGATTTGAGGACCTCCAGCTTGACCACCCTACCGGTGAAGGGGAGACTCGGCTGGGGTCTGCTCTGAAGACTCCATGCCTATGGCGGAAGGAGCTCATCAACCTTCCAAACTGGACGCCACCGCCTCCTCCTCCTCCTCCGGCGAGTAAGGGCACTCCGCCTCCACCGCCTCCTCCTCCGGCGAGTGACGATCAGGGCCCTCGGCCGGCTCCTTCTCCGGCGCGTGGCGGCACTCCGCCTCCTTCTCCGCCTGCGCCGACGCGCCCGAGCAGCCAGCCTCCTCCTTCTCCGCCTCGTCAGCAAGGGCGGAAGAGACCTGCCGCCGCTCCAGCTGCTCCGGCGCGTCGTAGTCCTTCTCCTCCGCCTCTTAAGCAAGTAAAGAAGACAACCGCTACGTCTGCTCGGTCGGCGTCTAGCAGTACAACCAGAGGCGGGAGGACATACAGATTCGGTCCTTCTCTGAAGACTCCAGAGAAGTTACCATACGAGAGGACCCAGGAGGAGAACGCCGAGATCGCGCGAGAAGAAGTGAAGAAATTCTTTGAAGGGGTGAAAGCAAAGAAACATCCACCTCCGGAGGAGAAGGTAGATCGGGTGAAAGTGAAGCGCACTCTGGCTGCCCTGACAAAACCACCAAAGTCTGATCCGCCAAAAGGAAACTATGACCGCATTATTGGAAAGGAATTTGTCGAAGCGGAGCGGTCGGGAAGTACTGTCAGTGATCAAAGGCTGAAAGAACGACGAGCTGGGAAACAAATTGCCCAGCTCGGCGAACAAGCGAAGCAATCATGCCCCCCGCTCAAGGTGCCTAGCCACAACGTCGCTAATGATCCGAGGATGGTGCCCGGTTATAGCAATCTTGCAGATTACCTGCCCGACGAAGTACATTATGAACCCATGGACGTGCAGATACAAAGATATGAGTACGGGAAGCCTCTCGTCAAAGATGAAAGATCTCTATCAACGATGATGCGAAGATTGCATGATTGGTACTTGAAAATCTGCACAGACTCTGGGGGGAGGAGTACTTTGTATGTGAAAGTTAAAAAGGAGCATGACCTCGTTGGAATTGATCTGTTGCCTGTTCCATTTGAGGAGTTCTATCAGTTTTTCAATCAATTGGCCCTCGATAAAACAACGGTCGCCTGCTACTGTCTGTAAGTAGTACTACTTCTATCATTAAGTTTCTCTATATAGCTTAGCTCTTTCATTGCATGTATTTATAATCATCCTCACTATATTATGCAGATTGAAGATCGCCGAATTGAAGAAAAGACAAGTCGGTGATATTGGGTTCATTAACACATATCTCATAGATGCAACTGAGGTTAAACTTCATGCCACAGCTACCGAGGCCAACTTGCTACGATCGTTCGTAATAAATCAAAACAAAGATATAATACTCTTTCCTTACAACTTCAGGTGAGTGTTACTGTCTTGTGCGTATTCGGTTTCCCTTATATATTAGTCAAGGTTATAGTAATGTAATTGATGAGTTATGTATGTGTGTGCAGTTTCCACTATATTCTCCTCGAGATTAAGCTTGAGCAGGGAGTAGTAACCGTCTTAGACTCTAAATGAAAAGATCCCCAGGACTATGCATACATGACTCAAATACTCCAGAAGTAAGTTAAATCGATCATTATCCACCATATTAGCAACTTTGTTCATTTCCTGATATCAAGTAATTGTTTTTTTTGTCCGGCAGGGTTTGGAGAAAATTCACCAAAACAGTTCCGGGACTGCCGAAGGAGCTGGAATTTAGACACCCGAAAGTAAGTACTATAGTAGCATGTTCCGCGCATCTCCTAGTGATTCAAGCGCTAGTTTCATCAATACCATTTAGCATTCTTGCTTATCAGTTTGATTGACCTCTATTTCTTGTAAAGTGGTTGTGGCTGGAACAAGGGAATGATTTCTGTGGATACTACATCTGCGAGTCCATCCGCCACACGACCTGTGAGCGGGGCGGGTACTCTAACGAACAATATGAAGTACGTAAATAACAACATTCACAATTTTATTTTATTACCATCATTTGTGTTGAGTTTCATTCATTCATATATATATATATGTATTGACCCCCTTCTTCAAATTAGATGTTTCGGAAGCGGGATGAACTCCTAGCACCAGCTCGCATGCGAGCAATTCAAGAGGAATTGGCGGCATTCTTTCTTGACCACGTGATCCCTGAAGACGGAGATAATTATTGTATATATGTAGCCGGTAGTGTCAGATAGATATACGAGAACTTGTTGTTCGGCCAATCTCTCGGAGAAGGAGAGGTGGTCGATATCACTTCTCTCTGTATGCATATATGTTCATGACGATCTTCTGTTTCCTTCGTTTGCTTACTAGCTAGCCAGCGTGTCTAGTCCTCTCTATACGTATGTATAGTACGTAGCATCGACCAAGCACGGACATAAGAGAGGACACTTCTCTCTATTAATTATAGCTAGCTAACACAATATATGAAACACCTAAATTAACCCCCCAAAACCCCCAA
>NC_057800.1:700196811-700200370 GCF_018294505.1 Triticum aestivum
TGGATGCCTATTGGTCCCGGTTGGTGCCACCAACCGGGACCAAAGGGTCTCCTGACTGGGCTATGCGCACTGCCCACGTGGAGGGCCTTTAGTCCCGGTTCTGGATTGAACCGGGACTAAAGGGGGGAGGTACTAGTACCGACACTTTAGTCCCGGTTCCGGAACCGGGACTAAAGGCCCTTACGAACCGGGACTATAGGCCCTTTTTCTACCAGTGCATGTTATTTTGAGAAGACATGATTACTTTGTTAGTATGCTTGAAGTATTATTGTTTTATGTCAACATTAAATTTTTGTTTTGAATCTTATGCATCTGAATATTCTTGCCATAATAAAGAAGATTATATTGATAAATATGTTAGGTAGCATTCCACATCAAAAATTCTGTTTTTATCATTTACCTACTCGAGGACGAGCAGGAATTAAGCTTGGGGATGCTTGATACGTCTCAACGTATCTATAATTCTTGATTGTTCCATGCAATTATATTATCCATCTTGGATGTTTTATATGCATTTATATGTTGTTTTATATGATTTTTGGGACTAACCTATTAACCTAGAGCCCAGTGCTAGTTTCTGTTTTTTCCTTGTTTTTAAATTCTATAGAAAAGGAATACCAAACGGAGTCCAATTGACGTGCCAATTTTTGATGATTCTTTATGGACCAAAAGAAGCCCCCTGAGTAAAAGAGTTGGGCTAGAAGAGTCCTGAGCCATCCATGAGGGTGGAGGGCATGCCCTACCCCCCTGGGCGCATCCCCCTATCTCGTGGATGACTCGGAGACCCTCCTGACGTGAGACCGACGCCAGAAATTCCTATAAGTACAGAAACCCCCAAAACATAACCTAGATCGGGAGTTCCGCCGCCGCAAGCCTCTGTAGCCACCAAAAAGCAATCGAGACCCTATTCCGGCACCCATCACCGATGGCCATCTTCATCATCCCGGCACTCTCCATGAAGAGGAGGGAGTAGTTCACCCTCGGGGCTGAGGGTATGTACTAGTAGAAATGTGTTTGATCTCTCACTCTTGTGTTCTTGATTCGGCACGATCTTGATGTATCACGAGCTTTGCTATTATAGTTGGATCTTATGATGTTTCTCCCCCTCTACTCTCTTGTAATGGATTGAGTTTTCCCTTTGAAGTTATCTTATCGGAATGAGTCTTTAAGGATTTGAGAACACTTGATGTATGTCTTGCATGTGCTTATCTATGGTGACAATGGGATATCACGTGATCTACTTGATGTATGTTTTGGTGATCAACTTGTGGGTTCAGTGACCTTGTGAACTTATGCATAGGGTTGGCACACATTTTCTTCTTGACTCTCCAGTAGAAACTTTGGGGCATTCTTTGAAGTTATTTTTGTTGGTTGAATAGATGAATCTGAGATTGTGTGATGCATATCGTATAATCATACCCATGGATACTTGAGGTGACATTGGAGTATCTAGGTGACATTAGGGTTTTGGTTGATTTGTGTCTTAAGGTGTTATTCTAGTACGAACTCTAGATCGAACGGAAAGAATAGCTTCGTGTTATTTTACTAGGGACTCTTGAATAGATCGATCAGAAAGAATAACTTTGAGGTGGTTTCATACCCTACAATAATCTCTTCATTTGTTCTTCGCTATTAGTGACTTTGGAGTGACTCTTTGTTGCATGTTGAGGGATTGTTATATGATCTAATTATGTTATTGTTGAGAGAACTTGCACAAGTGAAAGTATGAACCCTAGGCCTTGTTTCCTAGCATTGCATTACCGTTTCTGCTCACTTTTATCGCTTGCTACCTTGCTGCTTTTATATTTTCAGATTATAAATACCCATATCTACCATCCATATTGCACTTGTATCACCATCTCTTCACCGAACTAGTGCACCTATACAATTTACCATTGTATTGGGTGTATTGGGGACACAAGAGACTCTTGGTTATTTGGTTATAGGGTTGTTTGAGAGAGACCATCTTCATCCTACGCCTCCCACGGATTGATAAACCTTAGGTCATCCACTTGAGGGAAATTTGCTACTGTCCTACAAACCTCAGCACTTGGAGGCCCAATGACGTCTACAAGAAGAAGGTTGTGTAGTAGACATCAGGCATAAAGAGTTCAACGCGCGGTCGGAAATGCCATCACGCGCCGTTTATTTGCTGCGCCCGCCTCCGCGCGCTGCACACTTGAGCGTTCGCTCGTGACTTCCACCTACCCCAACCTAGGCGACCCTGTTTGTTCTGGCGACCATTCGGGCGCTTCCCCGGCCTATGCCCGCGATGCCGCCGCCCCTCGAGTGCGCCATTCCTCCGACGAGCAGCGCCCGGCCGCCCATTGCCACTCGGCGCCCACAATTTGTTTGACAAAACACTTGCAAGGTATGTATTGCTTCACCTTCACAGTTTTTACATGAATTTGATGCATCGTTTTTATAGTCTAGCTCAAATTGAACATTGTAGATGAGTTCGTCATATGATTCTTCCAAAGAAGAATTTGATATTGAAGAGGAGGAGGATCTTTCAATGATCCTAGCTATGCACATCAGCAAAAAATGAAGCACGATGGTTCGGTTATGGGTCGGCAGAAAATTTGGAGGGATAGGATCGATGCCCACAATAGATTGATGAGGCACTATTTTATGGAAAATCCCATATACCCAGAGCCGTACTTTTGTCGCCTGTTTAGGATGAGCACCGAGTTGTTCAGGCGCATTGCAGAGAAACTAGCGAGCCATGATCAGTTTTTCAGCAAAATGCCGCCGGAGGGCTCGGGCATAGAACCTTTCATAAGGTGACAGCCGCTTTACGTATGTTGGTATACAGTATTCCGGCTGATCTAGTTAATGACCACTTGGCCATGGGTGAGAGTCAATCCATCTTGTGTGTCAAGCGCTTCGCGGTCGGAATTGTGCAAGTGTTTGGCCCGGAGTATTTGAGATCTCCCAATCCTAAAGGCGCCGCAAGGCTTTTGAAGATGAACAAAGATCGCGGGTTCCCAGGTATGATTGGCTCAATAGATTGCATGCATTGGAGTTGGAAGATTGCAAATGGTGAATAACATCAACGTTGTTAATCAGTCACCATTAATGAATAAGATTGCAAATGGAGAACTGCTACCGGTGTAGTTTGTAGCAAATGGCCATACATACAGCTATGGCTACTATCTTGCGGATGGCATCTACCCAAAGTGGCAAACATTCGTGAAGCGTTTGAAGACATCTTGTGTTGCGTGGCACATGTATATAAGGGCACGTATAATTCTTTTTTAATGATTCTTTTTAGATCCTCAATTAGCAAACGCCGAAAAGGGTGGAGACAGGAGCATAAACTCACGTTGAAGACCGAGGTAGCAAGGACTCATAGAATCTCCACTAGCCCCCCACCCCCCCTCAGGGCGCCTTTTTTAGTGCCGGCATAGAAAAGACGGCCCATCCGCGCCCCCAGGTTGTTGTTTATCGTCTGTTTGGGACGATATAACAGCCGGCGAATCCGAGCCGAACCCAGCACACAGGGGGGGCACCTGCCAGCACCGATCAAAGCGAGAAGGCGTGTGGCCCATGCTGTCGG
>NC_057800.1:700200783-700214429 GCF_018294505.1 Triticum aestivum
CCATGCTGCTGAAGAAGTATGTTGCCCCTCCCCTAGCCACTGATTCTTCCCAGCCGAAGTAGAGGAAGCCGAGGGCGCCGATGGCAAGGCCGCCAGGCTTGTCGAACACTGAGTGGAGGGCGGAAGTTCAACGCTGGAGGCGGTCACCACCGACCGGCGGAACAGGCTCATCGCCAAGAGCGCAAGGGATGTGGCGGCGGCGAAGCAGGGAGAGGCGTCTCTCGCAGGGATGATGAACCTTCCGTCCGGTAAGTGCCCACAAGTCGAGTGGGGGAGCTAGCAGAGCATCACATCATCGGCCAACTTCTAGCCACCGCTATGGGGATATGCACCCTCACCTGGCTACTCTGATGGCGACGCACTTGGCGACTTCAACCCGAACGTCACCTTCCCGCATGGCGTGCCGCCGCGTGCCTCCCCCTCCGGCTTCAACCCGACACATGCACTCCCTCCCCCGCGTTCAACGCCGGCATCAACGCCTAGTACAGCTACTCGCTGCCAGTGTACTCAGCCTCGCCTGCGCCGCCTCTGCGCCGTGGCACCCTACCCTTCGCGCATGGCTCGGTGCAATAGTTCACCAACACCGACGCCGAAATGGACAAGATTATCACGAGTGGCTCGGTCGCGCCGCTTCCTGTCCCGGTTTCCGCGCTAGACGAAATGATGGACACCGCAATCGACATGGACGACGAGCTCAACGACGCCGTGGAGGAGGAAGAACACGGGGAGGCGAAGGCGGAGTTGGTGCTGGTGCCGAAAGGGAGAAAGAAGAAGCGGGCACCAAATTCCAGGTCGGGCGAGCCTCGCGTCAAGTGGACGTCGAAGGAAGATGAGTGCCTCACCGAAGCATGGAATACCATCAGCATCGACCCGATCACCGGCTTGAATCAGAACGCCGACACGTACTGGAGAAGGATCAAGACGACATTCGACGAGCGCAAGTTAGTCAACCCCGAATTCGCCAAGATCCAGATGGATTGCAACGAGCAGGCCATGGAGAACCAACAGAGCCTTGATCTGGCCGCAGTTGCACGCACACACGCAACCACACGAGCACACGGGGGTAGCCGCGATAAGAGGGCAGGGTGGCATGGGCGAAAGCCAGCGGCAGCAGCGGCGACTGGCGGACGGGCCGACGACCAGCGGCGGCAGGTGGACGGGACCATTAGGAGGGCACTAGGGTGGAGTGCGTGTAGCTTGGAGCGGATCGGATCAGACTGGGGTAGGGCATATTGTGTCGGGGTGAGCAGCAGCGAGGAAGAGCGGTCAGCGACGACCGACAAGGAGACGACGGTGGTGCTATGGAGGGATCAAGCACATTTGCGCGTCCTAAAAAATTAAGCATGTTAGAGAAATAGCAACTTAGTATTATCAGGAGGGTAAAGCCATCATAAATTCATGTACACACAACTGGAATCGCACCCTACACCGAGGGCCAGAAACACTCGATAAAGCACCTAAAACCCTCGGCAAAGGCTTTGAGGAGAGTTGCACTCGGTAAATACCACCCGCGTACACCTCTCATGCAAACATGAATTTGCCGAGAGCTGGAACATGGACACTCAGCAAAATAAAGTGACTTCACAACCGCTGTTTCTGTTAGCTCTTTGCCGAGGGCCACACTTGGCAAAACTGCCACAGCCAACTGCCATCTGCTCCCAGTGCGTGCCACTTTGCTGAGAGCCGCACTCGGTAAAGATCTATGCCTAGTTTTGTTTCTCATGCTTTTCCCTCGCATCGCTGCAGCAAAAATAGATATACAATACACAAACATGCATTTGAAGTCTCAAAGTCTAACAACAAAATCACATAAGCATTATATAAATAGTTCACAGAAGCTTCATTTAGAATCACAAGGTAGCTCTTTGATATAAGTGCCTACTTACTAAACAATAAAGTGGTCAATGCATGTCTGCATGCGACCACATGATAAAAGCAATACCACAATTTTCATGAACTGAAGGAGAATTATCAAGTTCTTCCATCCACTGAACCCGATAAGCCGTTTTTGGCTAGCGCATGCACTGAACCCAATAATTCCGATTTTCTCTTCTAGTTAAGCATATAATGTAATGGTACTCTGCTTTCTCTCTGCTATTGAACGAGTCGTGGGAGATGCCTTTGTAGCGAAGCACTTGTTCATTGCATTCAGACCATGAATCGTAGACTCCTAGACACCTACCTCTGTACACCGCATACCAATTCATCTACAAAGAAAGAGAAAAGGAGGCAGAGAAGGAATGCAAGATTAAAATATCACATCATACATAATCCATGTAAGCACTCATTACTCATACATTCAAAACCATCGCAAGTGGCAATCCAAGTCCATATCAGCAACAACTTGAGCTATATCACTAAATCAGCGCCAAACTATACAGGTGGACTACTCTGAGGTGTAGCCAATGAAACCATCGATCGTGGAGTCAGAGCATGTGGGGGCATCCCCCACAGTGGAGGACCAAGCGTCATCGGGAATGTAGGTCGGTGGACTCAATGGCACCTGGTCGTCATGCTCCTTACGTGGTGGGGCCTTCTTCTCCTTAGCTGACGGATTCTTCTTGGCCAAATCCTCAAAATACTTTATTAGCATCAACTGCAGGTTCTTCTCAATGAGCGCCGCCAAACGGTCCTCGCCGCGCTTCTCCTTGACCACGGAGTCGACCCTAATGGAACTTGCGTCATTGGAGGAAGTTATAGCCGCGAAATTGATCGGTGCTAACACCTTTCATACACAATAAATAGCATAAGAATCAAACATCAAAGATTACTTCTAAGAAAATTAATAATGATGGACACTGATACATCTCCATCGTATCTACTTTTCCAAACATGTTTGCCCTTGTTTTGGACTCTAACTTGCATGATTTGAATGGAACTAACCCGGACTCACGCTGCTTTCAGCAGAATTGCCATGGTGTCATTTTTGTGCAGAAATAAAAGTTCTCGCAATGACCTGAGACTTCACGGAGAATATTTTTGGAATATATAAAAAATATTGGAGAAAGAATCAAGACCAGGGGGCCCAAACCCTGTCCACGAGGGTGGGGGCGTGCCCCCTGCCTTGTGGGCCCCCAAGGCTCCACCGACGTCAACTCCAACTCTATATATTCACGTTCGAGGAGAAAAAATCAGAGAGAAGGATTCATCGCGTTTTACGATATGGAGCTGCTGCCAAGCCCTAATCTCTCTCGAGAGGGTTGATCTGGAGTCTGTTCGGGCCTCCGGAGAGGGAAATCGGTCGCCGTCGCCATCATCAACCTTCCTCCATCACCAATTTCATGATGCTCACCGTCGTGCGTGAGTAATTCCATCATAGGCTTGCTGGACGGTGATGGGTTGGATGAGATTTATCATGTAATCGAGTTAGTTTTGTTAGGGTTTGATCCCTAGTATCCACTATGTTCTGAGATTGATGTTGCTGTGACTTCGCTATGCTTAATGCTTGTCACTAGGGCCCGAGTGCCATGAATTCAGATCTGAACCTATTATGTTTTCATGAATATATGTGAGTTCTTGATCCTATCTTGCAAGTCAATAGTCGCCTACTATGTGTTATGATCCGGCAACCCCGAAGTGACAATAATCGGGACCACTCCCGGTGATGACCGTAGTTTGAGGAGTTCATGTATTCACTGAGTGTTAATGCTTTCGTCCGGCACTCTATTAAAAGGAGGCCTTAATATCCCTTAGTTTCCAATAGGACCCCGCTGCCACGAGAGGGCAGGACAAAAGATGGCATGCATGTTCTTTTCCATAAGCACGGATGACTATATTCGGAATACATGCCTACATTACATTGATGAATTGGAGCTAGCTCTGTGTCACCGTATGTTATAACTGTTGCATGAGGAATCGCATCCGACATAATTATCCATCACTGATCCAATGCCTACGAGCTTTTCACATATCGATCTTCGCTTAGTTACTTTTCCGTTGGTACTATTACAATTACTACAAAACTACTACTGTTACCTTTGCCACCGTTACCGTTACTTCCATACTACTTTGCTACTAGATACTTTGCTGCAGATATTAAGTCTTCCAGGTGTGGTTGAATTGACAACTCAGCTGCTAATACTTGAGAATATTCTTTGACTCCCCTTGTGTCGAATCAATAAATTTGGGTTGCGTACTCTACCCTCGAAAACTATTGTGATCCCCTATACTTGTGGGTTATCAAGACTATTTTCTGGCGCCGTTGCCGGGGAGCATAGCTCTATTCTTTGAGTCACTTGGGATTTATATCTGCTAATCACTATGGGGAACTTGAAAGACGAAAAAAAACCAAGATTTATCCCTCAACTACGAGGGGAGGTAAGAATCTGCCATCTAGCTCTGCACTTGATTCACCTTCTGTTATCAGTTAACTTGCGACAACTAAACCTGCTTCTGCTATTGATTCTGATATGTCGCATGTTATTGATGATGCCACTTCTGCTTTGCATGATACTTATGATGAAACTATTTTTATGCTTGATAATACTGTGCCACTAGGTGAATTTCTGGATAAACAACTTGCTAGGGTTAGAGAGAATGAAATTATTGAAACTGATAATATTGATGAAAGTGATGATGAAGATTCTCCCCCTAGATATGAATTGCCCGATGTGCCTGAGGATTATGTTATGGATGAAGAAACTGCTAGAGACTTTCTTACTTGCAATGATAGGTATGATCTTAAGAAATTATTAGCTAAGCTAAAAGAAAAATCTTTGAATGCTAGAAAGAAATATGACCCTGCTTTTGCTACTTCACCTATCTATATTTCTGATAAGGATTATGATTTCTCTGTCGATCCTGAGATAATTACTTTAGTTGAATCTGATCCTTTCTATGGCTATGAATCTGAAACTGTTGTGGCACATCTTACTAAATTGAATGATATAGCCACACTATTTACTCATGAGGACAAAAATTCATTACTACTATATCCTTAAGCTATTTCCGTTCTCATTAAAGGGTGATGCTAAAACATGGTTTAGATCTCTTGATCCTGGTTGTGTGCGTAGTCCCCAGGATATGATTTATTACTTCTCTGCTAAATATTTCCCCGCTCATAAGAAACAAGTTGCCTTAAGGGAAATATATAATTTTGTGCAAATTGAAGAAGAGAGTCTGCCACAAGCTTGCGGGAGGCTTCTTCAATTACTTAATGCTTTGCCTGATCATCCTCTCAAGAAAAATGAAATACTTGATAGCTTTTATAATGGACTAACCGATGCTTCCAGAGACCACGTGGATAGTTGTACTGGTTGTGTTTAAGGGAAAGAACTATTGATCAAGCAGAATTGCTATTGAATAATATGTTGAGTAATGAAAATTATTGGACATTTCCTGAACCAACTCCTAAACCAACTCCGAAGAAAAGGGGTATTCTATTTCTCAATCCTGAAGTTATGCAAGAGGCAAAGAAATCTATGAAATAAAGGGTATTAAAGCTGAAGATGTTAAGAATTTACCACCTATTGAAGAAATACATGGTCTTGATAACCCAACATGGGTAGTAAAGGTAAATTCTCTCTATAGATTTGAAGAAGGTGATATTCCTCGTTATATGTCTGCTAGCCAATGCTTAATGAGTTTGATAATTTCATTGTTAAACAAGAAAACTTCAATGCTTATGTTGGTAGACAATTGAAACGTAATGCTTATATGATTGAACACTTGAGTGATTATATGTCTAGAGTTAACGGTGAACTTAAACTCATTAGTAAACATGCTTCTATGGTTACCGCTCAAGTAGAACAAGTGCTTAAAGCTCAGAATGATTTGCTCAATGAATTAAATAATAAGAAAAAATGATAATGTTGTTAGAGTTATGACTAGAGGGGGTTAAATGACTGAGGAACCTTTGTATCCTAAGGGCCACCCTAGGAGAATTGAGCAAGATTCTCAGAGAACTAATGTTGATACACCTAGTCCTTCTAAGAAGAAGAAAAAGGGAAAATGATAGGACTTTGCATGCTTCTAGTGAACCTGTTGCTGACACACCTGAGAATCCCAATGATATTTCTATTTCTGATGCCGAAACACAATCTGGTGATGAACATGAACCTAGTGATAATATTAATGATGATGTTCATGTTGATGCTCAACCTAGCAATAACAATGATGTAGAGATTGAACCTGCTGTTGATCTTGATAACCCACAATCAAAGAATCAACGTTATGATAAGAGAGGCTCCATTGCTAGGAAGCATGTTAAGGAAAGAGAACCATGGGTTCGGAAACCCATGCCTTTCCCTCTTAAACCATCCAAGAAAAAGGATGATGAGGATTTTGAGCGCTTTGCTGAAATGATTAGACCTATCTTTTTGCGTATGCGTTTGACTGATATGCTTAAAATGAATCCTTATGCTAAGTACATGAAGGATACTGTTACAAATAAAAGAAAGATACCGGATGCTGGAATTTCCACCATGCTTGGTAATTATACATTTAAGGGTGGAATACCAAAGAAACTTGGAGATCTAGGAGTACCAACTATACCATGCTCCATTAAAAGAAACTATGTTAAAACTGCTTTATGTGATCTTGGAGCCGGTGTTAGTGTTATGCCTCTCTCTTTATATCATAGACTTGATTTGAATAAGTTGACACCTACTGAAATATCGTTGCAAATGTCCAATAAATCAACTGTTATACCTGTCGGTATTTTTGAGGATGTGCCTGTTGTGGTTGCAAACGTTACTATTTTAACGGACTTTGTTATTTTTTATATTACCGAGGACGATAGTATGTCGATTATCCTTGGTAGACCCTGAATACTGCAGGGGCTGTTAGGGATTGCAACAAAGGCAATGTCACTTTTCATATTAATGGTAATGAGCATATGGTACACTTTTCGCGGAAACAACCTCAAGTCCACAGTATCAATTCTATTGGAAAAATTCCAATGATTACTATTGGAGGTTTTGAATTTCCTCTTCCTACTGTCAAGAAGAAATATGATATTCCTATTACTGGGGACAGGCATATCCCCATTGAGGTAACCTAGTGTTATTCGAAATTCACCGGTTTCATGCGATTCGGAATGAGTTTGTTAACAAGACTTGATCAACCTTGTTAGTGGATTCCTTTTGATGAGCATGAGATGGATGGAGTTATAAAGCACAACTCTCAGTACCCTCCTTTTACTTTCTATTATTTAGATTGAATAAAGAAAAAATAGTATTTTCTGTCTGTTTTCTGAATTATCCTTGCAATAAAAAATACCCCAAAAATAAAAGTGCTCCAAATGCCCTAAAAATTAAATATATTTTTTGTGGAATATTTAAGAATATCTGGCACTAAGAACACACCAGAGGGGGCCACCACTTAGCCACAAGGGTCTAGGGCGCGCCCCCTGCCTCGTGGGCCCCAGGTGGCCCCCTCCACTTATTCCTGCACCCACACACTTCTTCTTCCTCCAGAAAAAATCACCACACAGCTCAAACTCGTGTTCTAGCTCGTTTTGCTGCGATTTTTGATCTCCTTGCTCAGAGCTCCACTCACAAAACTGCTTTGGGGGATTGTTCTTTGGTGTGTGACTCCTCCAATGGTCCAATTAGTTTTTGTTCTAGTGCTTTATTTGTTGCAAATTTTTGTTGCATAGGTGACCCTATTCTTGAGCTTGGATGTCAAATTTATATGGTCCCAAGTAGTTCTAATGCATGATATAGCCTCTAGGCACTTGTGGGAGTAGTTGCTATCAATCTTGTTGAGTTTGGTTCACTTTTATTTTGAGTCACTAAAAATTTCAGAAATTTTTCAGAGGAAGAAATATGTTTAGGAAAATGAATGAAGGTGGTTCCTCAAGGATGCAAGCTCCAAGGCTTGCGATACGGGAGCCGGACAATGAACTGCCAAGAGAAGCTCAAGTGCGGCCTTGTGAATGGTCGTCAGAAGATTTTATGCTCCAAGCAGGAATTAAGGAGGAATTTGACACGTATGTGTGTAATGCTGAACTTGAGGGCTTCGTGTCAGATAAGTGCCCCCAATATTACTACCTAACTGATTCCTTTGTGAGAAGGTTTAAATTTACATCATCACACAATTTTCACACTGTCCTATTTGATCTTTATGATAAATCTTATACCATGGACTTAGAAGATTTTAATACTGCTTGTAAACTCCCGCAGAGGGGTAATGCTAGTGAACCTCGCAAATATGAATATAAAGACTTTATTGCTAGTACAACTATGGGGGAATCTAGAGAAATCACGCAAGCTACCATAGGGAGCATCCATTTTCCTGCCATACATTGTTTTGCTCTCTTTATAGGTAGATGTATTAACGGTAAAGATGAAGGTTGTCACATGTGTGTTCCAGATCTTAGTGTCCTCAAGAGTGCAGTATTAGGAGATAAACAATATAACTTGGGGGCTATCGTTGCACGAAGGTTGCATCATAATAGTATAAGTGGAGATTTGTTTGGTGGCATTTATGCAACTCGTTTAGCTAATTATCTTGAGGTACCCATTCATGAAAATGATATGGAGTTTCCTCCTGCTTATTTAGATTATAATGCTATGATTCACCATCAGTTTATTGAGAGGAATGAACAGTTCCTCAAGTACCGACTAATCTTTGACAGGCGGCACACTGTTCATGTTGCCCTCCCAGATTCTACTTTCCTTAAATTTCAGGCAAAAGGGAGATATATGATAACCAGGGAGGAGGCGAACGAGTATGAGAGGATGACGGAAGCAGCTCACCTCCAAGCTGCAGCTCTTGATGCAGTAGCTGCTGCATCTCAGTACGACCCCAGTTATAACTTTGGATATCCGCCGGGCCAGCCGTGGCCATAGACCAACTTAGGCCAAAAGCCTAAGCTTGGGGGAGTATGTATTTCTCACCGACATTACATTCATGTTCACACACTCATGCCAGTTGTCGGTGCTCATACTTTTTCATTGTACTATCCATGCTAGTTTATTTCCTTTTCTAGCCTTCTTCTTGTGTGTTTGAAAAACCTTAAGAAAAAAAATTACTTGTAGCTTTTAGCTAATTAACTTTCCATGACAGTAGTAGTAATTAAAAGAAACCCCAAAAATATTTCTCGTTCTTCTTTTGCTTGTTGGGAGCTTTCCCACGTAAATAGTTTTCTTTTCTTTTCTTTTCTTTGGGGGTCGAGAGGAGAAGACCATGATGAAAATGTTGAATTGGCTCTTATATGCATTATTGTTGATTTAACAAAGAACCAAATATTACCTTGTCTTCTCCCTTGTATTAAATGCTTGCAGATTCGAGCTTAGTCCAATGCATGTGCACTATTATTATTATCCACACCGTTCGGTCATGCAAGTGAAAGGCAATAATGACGATATATGATGGACTAATTGAGATGAGAGAAGCTGGTATGAACTCGACCTATCTTGTTTTTCTAAATATGATTAGTTCATCGTTCCTGATTCAGCCTATTATGAATGAAACCTGTTTGCAATGACAATTAGAGATTATAGTTGCTCATGCCATGCCTAATTTGCTAGGAGTTTATAATGGTTTACCTTGCGTGCCAACATGCTATTAAAATGGCTGTGATGTGGTATGATAGGGTGGTATCCTCCTTTGAACGATTCGAGTGACTTGACATGGCACATGTTCACGCATGTAGTTGAAACAAAATCAACATAGCCTCCACGATACTTATGTTCATGGTGAATTATATCCTACTCATGCTTGCACTCAGTGTTGATTAATTTTAATGCATGTTCATGACTGTTGTCGCTCTCTAGTTGGTCGCTTTCCAGTCTCTTTCTAGGCTTCACTTGTATTAGCGGGAATACTGCTTGTGCATCCACTTCCATAAACCCCAAAGTTATTCCATATGGGTCCACCATACCTTCCTATATGCAGTATCTACCTACTATTCCAAGTAAATTTGTATGTGCCAAACTCTAAACCTTCAAATGAAATTCTGTTTTGTATGCTCGAATACCTCATGTATCAACTAGGGCTGTCTGTATCTTCCATGCTAGGCGGGTTATTCTCCAGAGGAGTGGACTCCGCTCCTCACTCACGAGAAAATGGCTGGTCACCGGGATGCCCAGTCCCATGCTTAAACCAAATCAAAATAATTGCAAACAAAACTCCCCCAAGACTGTTATTAGTTGGAGGCACCCGTTGTTTCGGGCAAGCCATGGATTGATGCTTGTTGGTGCTGGGGGAGTATAAACTTTACCATTCTGTTTGGGAACCGCCTATAATATGTGTAGCATGGAAGATATCGAGATCTCTCGGTTGTTATGTTGACAATGAAAGTATGCCAATCAAAATATTATTTATCTCCGTTTCAAAAATCGAGCTCTAGCATCTCTAAAAATCCCTGCTTCCCTCTGCGAAGGGCCTATCTATTTACTTTTATGTTGAGTCATCACCGTCTTATTAAAAAGCACCAGTTGGAGAGCACTGCTGTCATTTGCATGCATTACTATTAGTTTACATTGAGTATGACTATGACTGGATCTCTTTTACCATGAATTACAATGTCTAGTCAGTCCTTGATCTTTAGAGGTGCTCTGCATTTATGCTTTGCAGTCTCAGAAAGGCTAGCGAGATACCATCATGTTATATCATATTATGATATTGTTTTGAGAAAGTGTTGTCATCCGAGATTTATTATTATTGCTAGCAAGTTGATTATGCCATTGACATGAGTAAACATGAGACCTAAGTGTTATTGTGAATATGGTTGGTTCATAATCTTTGCTAAAAACTTGAATGTTGGCTTTACATATTTACAACAACAAGAGCAAACAGAGTTCGTAAAAGTTTTTCTTTATCACTTTTAGTTTGTCAACTGAATTGCTTGAGGACAAGCAAAGGTTTAAGCTTGGGGGAGTTAATACGTCTCCATCGTATCTACTTTTCCAAACACTTTTGCCCTTGTTTTGGACTCTAACTTGCTTGATTTGAATGGAACTAACCAGGACTGACGTTGTTTTCAGCAGAATTGCCATGCTGTTATTTTTGTGCAGAAATAAAAGCTCTCGGAATGACCTGAAACTTCACGGAGAATATTTTTGGAATATATAAAAAATACTGGCGAAAGAATCAAGACCAGGGGGGCACACCCTTTCCACGAGGATGGGGGGCGCGCCCCCTGCCTCGTGGGCCTCCTGAGGCTCCACCGACGTTAACTCCAACTCTATATATTCACGTTCGGGGAGAAAAAATTCAAAGAGAAGGATTCATCGCGTTTTACGAGACGAAGCCACCGCCAAGCCCTAATCTCTCTCGAGAGGGCTGATCTGGAGTCCGTTCAGGGCTCCGGAGAGGGGAATCCGTCGTCGTCGTCGTCATAAAACTTCCTCCATCACCAGTTTCATGATGCTCACCGTCGTGCATGAGTAATTCCATCGTAGTCTTGCTGGACGGTGATGGGTTGGATGAGATTTATCATGTAATCGAGTTAGTTTTGTTAGGGTTTGATCCCTAGTATCCACTATGTTCTGAGATTGATGTTGCTGTGACTTTGCTATGCTTAATGCTTGTCACTAGGGCCCGAGTGCCATGAATTCAGATCTGAACCTATTATGTTTTCATGAATATATGTGAGTTCTTGATCCTATCTTGCAAGTCAATAGTCGCCTAGTATGTGTTATGATCCGGCAACCTCGAAGTGACAATAATCGGGACCACTCCCGGTGATGACCGTAGTTTGAGGAGTTCATGTATTCACTGAGTGTTAATGCTTTCGTCCGGCACTCTATTAAAAGGAGGCCTTAATATCCCTTAGTTTCCAATAGGACCCCACTGCCACGAGAGGGTAGGACAAAAGATGGCATGCATGTTCTTTTCCATAAGCATGTATGACTATATTCGGAATACATGCCTACATTACATTGATGAATTGGACCTAGCTCTGTGTCACCGTAAGTTATAACTATTGCATGAGGAATCGCATCCGACATAATTATCCATCACAGATCCAATGCCTACGAGCTTTTCACATATTGATCTTCACTTAGTTACTTTTCCGTTGCTACTGTTACAATTACTACAAAACTTCTACTGTTACCTTTGCCACCGTTACCGTTACTTCCATACTACTTTGCTACTAAATACTTTGTTGTAGATATTAAGTCTTCCAGATGTGGTTGAATTGACAACTCAGCTGCTAATACTTGAGAATATTCTTTGGCTCCCCTTATGTCGAATAAATAAATTTGGGTTGAATACTCTACCCTCGAAAATTGTTGCAATCCCCAATACTTGTGGGTTATGAGACACTCTCATGGATATTTCCACTTTTGGTGATGGTCGAGCTGGGCGAGTCCATCGTGCATGAAAAATATATATATCACGGGACGAACTCACATAGATCGACCGCCATCGGCAGAAGTCGATTTCTTTCTCCAAGAACAACTCTCATCTCTCTCACGTATATATGGTGGACACTCTCTCTGGTAGCGGTATATATGGTGGACACCCTCTCATGGGTATTTCGACTTTAAGTGTTGGTCGAGCTGGGTGAGTCCATCGTGCGTGAAAAATGTATATCACAGGACGAACTTGCATAGATCGACCGCCATCGGCATAAGTCGATTTCAATCTCCAAGAACAACTCTCATCTCTCTCATGTATATATGGTGGACACTCTTTATGGTGGTGGTAAATATGGTGGACACTCTCTCACGGGTATTTCGACTTTCAGTGATGGTCAAGCTGGGCGAGTCCATCGTGCGTGAAAAATGTATATCACATGACAAACTCTCACGGATCGACCGCCATTGGCAAAAGTTGATTTTCTTTCTCCAAGAACAACTCTCATCTCTCTCATGTATATATGGTGGACACTCTCTCTGGTTGTGGTATATATGGTGGGCACTCTCTCACGAGTATTTTGACTTTCGCTGACGGTCAAGCTGGGTGAGTTCATCGTGCGTTATCAAGATATAACATGAAGAACTCGCCCAGATTGACCGCCATCGGAAAAATTCGATTTTATTCCTCCAAGAACAACTCTCATCAACACTCTCTCGTGTATATATAGTGGACACTCTCTCTGGTGGTTGTATATATGGTGGACACTCTCTCACGGATATTTTGACTTTTGATGATTGTCGAGCTGGGTGAGCCCATAGTGCGTTATCAAGATATAACATCATGAGCTCACCCAGATTAACTGTCATCGTCAAAAGTCAATTTTCTTCCTCCAAGAACATCTCGCATCGACTGTCGGTGATGGTCGCTCTTCCTCTGTTACTCCTGCTTTGAAAAGATCACAGAGGAGGAACTGAGGAAGTGTGACACCCTACGACAACAATCGATACCATTCCTCTGAAAATATCTCGCATCCGTCAAATATGATCATCACTTGCTCAAGATCAAACTATTACATACAAACTACTACAAAAAACTACGACGAAAACTACTAGTCCCACTACTAGATAAAACTAATACATAAAAACTAATACAAAAAATTACTACATAGCATCCATACAAACAACAAAAACTAATAGATGCAAACAACAAAAAATACATACATAAATCCCCACATAGCATCTATGCATATATCATTATCAAAAATTATCTACATTTTCTTTTGATAAAGAATTTTTTTATCTACATAGCATCCACCCATCTATCTACGCATCCATCTATCCATCAAAAACTTCATCCATCTATACATACATCCACACATGGAGAGGGAGGAGCTC
>NC_057800.1:700214825-700227780 GCF_018294505.1 Triticum aestivum
TTGTCATTTACCGAGAGGCGCACTCGGTAAAGTAATCAAACCTAGATCTAGGTTTTCTTTTATCGAGAGGCGCACTCAGAAAAAGTCATAACTAGATCTAGGTTTTCCAATTTTGCCGAGAGCTACTCTCGGAAATGACACTAGTGCCGAGCGCCACTCTTGGTAATATGATTGATTACCATCGCTTGTGCAGGGCCTAGGCATGCCGCAAGTACACCACAAAGGATTTTCCATGCCACTATTGGCATGCTTTCATGTGCCGCCTTGCTGATCTGCAATTTCCAGAGATGAAACCCTAGCAGAGAAATAAATTTCTCGAATATTGCACGCGTGTCCGAAACAAGCGGGGGCGTGGCACGTGTCATGTGATTGCCTCCTTTGAGAGCACGAGAAGTTTCAAGGCCAACAGAGCAACAGGACTAGCACTTCCTGCACAAACTCGACATGTTCCCTCTCGATACCGAAAGCCTAGATCGGAGATGATGCGGTTTACAAGCGGGCTTAGGGGAGGCATATTCAAAACGCACCCAAACTTTTACCATAACTTATAGGGGCCATGTGATGACACCGTGCCAGTTCTCGAGCAATTCTGCCATCATACGATTTTCCAGGGATTTCAATGATTGCATCAGGCATGCCACAGAGGTATTTTTCGGTAACCCAATGGGAGGGGATGCCACTCCCTCGTCTGTGTAGGGCCTAGGAATGTTGCAACGACATCACAAAGGATTTACCATGCTGGTAAGGGGCATGATTTCATGTGTCGCTTTGCCAATCTGCAATTTTCGGCGATGAAACCCTAGTAAAGCAATAAATTTCTCGAATATTGCACGCGTGTCCGAAAAATGCGGGGGGTGTGGCATGATGTCTACTACACAACCTTCTTCTTGTAGACGTTGTTGGGCCTCCAAGTGCAGAGGTTTGTAGGACAGTATCAAATTTCCCTCAAGTGAATGACCTAAGGTTTATCAATCCGTGGGAGGCGTAGGATGAAGATGGCCTCTCTCAAACAACCCTGCAACTAAATAACAAGGAGTCTCTTGTGTCCCCAACACACCCAATACAATGGCAAATTGTATAGGTGCACTAGTTCGGCGAAGAGATGGTGATACAAGTGCAATATGGATGGTAGATATAGGTTTTTGTAATCTAAAAATATAAAAACAGCAAGGTAACTAATGATAAAAGTGAGCGTAAACGGTATTGCAATGATAGGAAACAAGTCCTAGGGTTCATACTTTCACTAGTGCAAGTTCTCTCAACAATAATAACATAGATAGATCATATAACAATCCCTCAATATGCAACAAAGAGTCACTCCAAAGCCACTAATAGCGGAGAACAAACGAAGAGATTATGTTAGGGTACGAAACCACCTCAAAGTTATTCTTTCGGATCGATCTATTCAAGAATTCGTACTAGAATAACACCTTAAGACACAAATCAACCAAAACCCTAATGTCACCTAGATACTCCATTGTCACCTCAAGTATCCGTGGGCATGATTATATGATATGCATCACAAAATCTCAGATTCATCTATTCAACCAACACAAAAGTACTTCAAAGAGTGCCCCAAAGTTTCTACCGGAGAGTCAAGACGAAAACGTGTGCCAACCCCTATGCAAAGGTTCATGAGCGGAACCCGCAAGTTGATCACCAAAACATACATCAAGTGGATCACGTGATATCCCATTGTCACCACAGATAAGCACGGCAAGACATACATCAAGTGTTCTCATATCCTTAAAGAACTCAATCCGATAAGATAACTTCAAAGGGAAAACTCAATTCATCACAAGAGAGTAGAGGGGGAGACGCATCATAAGATCCAACTATAATAGCAAAGCTCGGGATACATCAAGATCGTGCCATAGAGAGAACATGAGAGAGAGAGAGAGATCAAACACATACCTACTGGTACATACCCTCAGCCCCGAGGGTGAACTACTCCCTCCTCGTCATGGAGAGTGCCGGGATGATGAAGATGGCCACCGGTGATGGATTCCCCCTCCGACAGGGTGCCGGAACGGGCTCCTGAGAGGTTTTTGGTGGCTATAGATGCTTGCGGCAGCGGAACTCCCGATCTATCTTCGTATTCGATGTTTTTAGGGTACAGGGACTTATATAGGTGAAAGAAGTCGGTCGGGGGAGCCTCGAGGGGCCCAGGAGACAGGGGGTGCGCCCAAGAGGGTGGGCGCGCCCTCCTATCTCCTGGCTTCCTCGAACCTTCCCTAGCTTGAACTCCAAGTCTCCCGGATCATATCCTTTCCAAAAAAATCATGCTCCCGAAGGTTTCATTCCATTTGGACTCCGTTTGATATTCCTTTTCTTCGAAATACTGAAACAGGCAATAGAACAGCAATATGGGTTGGGCTTTCGGTTAATAGGTTAGTCCCAAAAGTAATATAAAAGTGTATAATAAAGCCCGTAATCATTCAAAACAGATAATAAAATAGCATGAATGCTTCATAAATTATAGATACGTTGTAGACGTATCGTGGCACATGTAATGTGATTGCATCCTTTGAGAGCAGAAGAAGTTCTGAGGCCAACAAAGTAACATGACCCGCACTTCCTGCACAAACCGGGCACGTCCCCTCTCGATACCCACAGACTAGCTCGGAGACAGTGCAGTTTACAAGCGACCTCAAGGGAGGCTTATTCGGAACGTTCCCAAACTTTTACCACACCCTACAGGGCCATGTGATGACACTGTGTCAGCTCTCAAGGAATTCCAGCATCGTACCATTTTTCGAGGATTTCAGCGTTTGCATTGATATGTCTCCAAAATATCTATAATTTTTAATTGTTCCATGCTGTTTTATTCTCAATCTTGGATGTTTTATAATCATTGTATAGTCATTTTATATCATTTTTTGGTACTAACCTATTGACATAGTGCCAAGTGCCAGTTGCTGATTTTTCCATGTTTTTTACATCGCAGGAAATCAATATCAAACGGAGTCCAAATGCCACGAAACTCCATGATGATTTTTTATGGGCCAAAAGGAAGGCAATGGGCCCTAGTTGCACCTGGGGGAGTCCCGACAAGGGGACAACCCACCAGGGCGTGCCAGGAGGCCCTGGGCGCGCCCTGGTGGGTTGTGCCCACCTCGGGTACCCCCAGGGCCGCCTCTTTGCTCTATAAATACCCCAAAAATACCAGAACCCTAGAAGCATCGACGAAATATTCATCCAGCCGCCATAGAGTCCAGAACCACCAGATCCAATCTAGACACCATCACGGAGGGGTTCACCACTTCCATTGGTGCATGAGTAGTTCTTTGCAGACCTTTGGGTCCGTAGTTAGTAGCTACATGGCTTTCTCTCTCTCACTGAATTCTCAATAAAATGGTCTCTTCGAGATCCATATGATGTAACTCTTTTTGCTGTGTGTTTGTTGGGATCTGATGAACTTCGAGTTTATGATCAGTTATATATTTTTATATCCATGAAAGTTATTTGATTTTCTTTGATCTCTTATATGCATGATCTCTTATAACCTCGTATTTCTTCTCCGATATTTGGGTTTTGTTTGGCCAACTTGATCTATTTATTTTGCAATGAGAAGAGGTGCCCGGTAGTGGATTCGATCTTACGGTGCTTGATCCCAATGACAGAATGGGAACCGACATGTATGTACCGTTGCTACTAAGGATAAAAAGATGAGATCCCTATCTGCCGCAATAGATAATGAATCTTCTCGACGTCATGCCATTGTTCTTATTGCATTACTCCGTTTTTCCATGAACTTAGTACACTAGATGCATGCTGGATAGCGGTCGATGTGTGGAGTAATAGTAGTAGATGCAGGAAGGAGTCGGTCTACTAATCTTGGACGCGATGCCTATGTAATGATCATTGCCTCGATATCGTCATAATTATTTGAAGTTCTATCAATTGCCCAAGAGTAATTTGTTTACCCACTGTTTGCTATCTTTCTCGAGAGAAGCCACTAGTGAAATATATGGCCCCGGGGCCTTCTTTCTCATATATTTGCCTTGCGATCTACTTTTCCTTTGCGTTTTTTATTCAGATCTATTAATACAAAAATACAAAAATACCTTGCTGTGTTTTATCTTTATTTATTTTATTTAGCGTTGGATCTACTACAATTGACCTCACGTCCATTTGCCTATCTTGAGGCGTCGTACCCCGGAAGGGATTGACAACCATTTTAACACGTCGGGTTGCGAGGTGTTGTTGTTTGTGTGCAGGTGTTGTTTACGTTGTGTTGCTTGGTTCTCCTACTGGTTCGATACCTTGGTTTCATCACCGAGTGAAATACCTACCGTCGCTGTGCTACATCAACCCTCCCTCTCTGGGGAAATACCGACGTAGTAACAGCTACCATCATGCATCAGGCATGCCACCGAGGTACTTTTGGCAACAAGGTGGAAGGGCACGCCCCTCCCTCATCTGTGTAGGGCCTAGGCATGCCGCAAGGACATCACAAAGGATTTCTCATGCCGCTACTGGGCACAATTTCAGGTGTCGCCTTGCTGATCTACAATTTCTGGCGATGAAACCCTAGCAGAGCAATAAATTTCTCGAATATTACACGTGTGTCCGAAAAATGCAGGGGCGTGGTACTTGTCATGCGATTGCCTCCTTTGAGAGCACGAGAAGTTTCGAGGCCAACGGAGCAACATGACCATCACTTCCTGCACAAACCCGACGCGTTCCCTCTCGATAACCACAGACTAGATCAGAGACGGTGCGGTTTACAAGCGGGCTCCGGGGAGGCATATTTGAAACACGCCCAAACTTTTACCATAACTTATAGGGGCCATGTGATGACACCGTGCCAGCTCTCGAGCAATTCCGCCATCGTACGATTTTCCGGGCATTTCAAAGGTCGCATCAGGCATGCCAGAGAGGTACTTTTGCATACTAACTCGGATGAAAAAGTTTTTTATATGAAAAATCATCTACTCGAAAAGTAATCAAACTTAGATCTATGTTGTCATTTACCGAGAGTCGCACTCGGTAAAGTAATCAAACCTAGATCTAGGTTTTCTTTTATCGAGAGGCGCACTCAGAAAAAGTCATAACTAGATCTAGGTTTTCCAATTTTGCCGAGAGCTACTCTCGGAAATGACACGAGTGCCGAGCGCCACTCTTAGTAATATGATTGATTACCATCGCTTGTGCAGGGCCTAGGCATGCTGCAAGTACATCACAAAGGATTTCCCATGCCACTATTGGCATGCTTTCATGTGCCGCCTTGCTGATCTGCAATTTCCAGCGATGAAACCCTAGCAGAGCAATAAATTTCTCGAATATTGCACGCGTGTCCGAAATAAGCGGGGGCGTGGCACGTGTCATGTGATTTCCTCCTTTGAGAGCACGAGAAGTTTCAAGGCCAACGGAGCAACAGGACTAGCACTTCCCGCACAAACCCGACATGTTCCCTCTCGATACCGATAGCCTAGATCGGAGATGATGCGGTTTACAAGCGGGCTCAGGGGAGGCATATTCAAAACGCACCCAAACTTTTACCGTAACTTATAGGGGCCATGTGATGACATCGTGCCAGTTCTCGAGCAATTCTGCCATTGTACGATTTTCCAGGGATTTCAACGATTGCATCAGGCATGCCACGGAGGTATTTTTCGGTAACCCAATGGGAGGGGATGCCACTCCCTCGTCTGTGTAGGGCCTAGGCATGTTGCAAGGACATCACAAAGGATTTACCATGCTGGTAAGGGGCATGATTTCATGTGTCGCTTTGCCGATCTGCAATTTTCGGCGATGAAACCCTAGTAAAGCAATAAATTTCTCAAATATTGCACGCGTGTCCGAAAAATGCGGGGGGTGTGGCATGATGTCTACTACACAACCTTCTTCTTGTAGACGTTGTTGGGCCTCCAAGTGCAGAGGTTTGTAGGACAGTAGCAAATTTCCCTCAAGTGGATGACCTAAGGTTTATCAATCCGTGGGAGGCATAGGATGAAGATGGTCTCTCTCAAACAACCCTGCAACCAAATAACAAAGAGTCTCTTGTGTCCCCAACACACCCAATACAATGGAAAATTGTATAGGTGCACCAGTTCGACGAAGAGATGGTGATACAAGTGCAATATGGATGGTAGATATAGGTTTTTGTAATCTAAAAATATAAAAACAGCAAGGTAACTAATGATAAAAGTGAGCGTAAACGGTATTGCAATGATAGGAAACAAGTCCTAGGGTTCATACTTTCACTAGTGCAAGTTCTCTCAACAATAATAACATAGATAGATCATATAACAATCCCTCAATATGCAACAAAGAGTCACTCCAAAGACACTAATAGCAGAGAACAAACGAAGAGATTATGGTAGGGTACGAAACCACCTCAAAGTTATTCTTTCGGATCGATCTATTCAAGAATTCGTACTAGAATAACACCTTAAGACACAAATCAACCAAAACCCTAATGTCACCTAGATACTCCATTGTCACCTCAAGTATCCGTGGGCATGATTATACGATATGCATCACACAATCTCAGATTCATCTATTCAACCAACACAAAAGTACTTCAAAGAGTGCCCCAAAGTTTCTACCGGAGAGTCAAGACGAAAACGTGTGCCGACCCCTATGCAAAGGTTCATGGGCGGAACCCGCAAGTTGATCACCAAAACATACATCAAGTGGATCACGTGATATCCCATTGTCACCACAGATAAGCACGGCAAGACATACATCAAGTGTTCTCATATCCTTAAAGAACTCAATCTGATAAGATAACTTCAAAGGGAAAACTCAATTCATCACAAGAGTGTAGAGGGGGAGAAGCATCATAAGATCCAACTATAATAGCAAAGCTTGCGATACATCAAGATCGTGCCATAGAAAGAACACGAGAGAGAGAGAGAGAGATCAAACACATAGCTACTGGTACATACCCTCGGCCCCGAGGGTAAACTACTCCCTCCTCGTCATGGAGAGTGACGGGATGATGAAGATGGCCATCGGTGATGGATTCCCCCTCCGGCAGGGTGCCGGAATGGGCTCCCGAGAGGTTTTTGGTGGCTACAGATGCTTGCGGCAGCGGAACTCCTGATCTATCTTCGTATTCGATGTTTTAAGGGTACGGGGACTTATATAGGCGAAAGAAGTCGGTTGGGGGAGCCTCGAGGGGCCCAGGAGACAGGGGTGCGCCCAAGAGGGTGGGCACGCCCTCCTATCTCCTGGCTTCCTCGAACCTTCCCTGGCTTGAACTCCAAGTCTCCCGGATCATATCCTTTCCAAAAAAACACGCTCCCGAAGGTTTCATTCCGTTTGGACTCCGTTTGATATTCCTTTTCTTCGAAATACTGAAACAGGCAATAGAATAGCAATATGGGTTGGGCTTCCGTTTAATAGGTTAGTCCCAAAAGTAATATAGAAGTGTATAATAAAGCCCGTAATCATTCAAAACAGATAATAAAATAGCATGAATGCTTCATAAATTATAGATACGTTGGAGACGGATTGTGGCACATGTAATGTGATTGCATCCTTTGAGAGCAGAAGAAGTTCTGAGGCCAACAAAGTAACATGACCCGCACTTCCTGCACAAACCGGGCACGTCCCCTCTCGATACCCACAGACTAGCTCGGAGACAGTGCGGTTTACAAGCGACCTCAAGGGAGGCTTATTCGGAACGTGCCCAAACTTTTACCACACCCTACAGGGCCATGTGATGACACTGTGTCAGCTCTCAGGGAATTCCAGCATCGTACCATTTTCTGAGGATTCCAGCGGTTGCATTGATATGTCTCCAACGTATCTATAATTTTTAATTGTTCCATGCTGTTTTATTCTCAATCTTGGATGTTTTATAATCATTGTATAGTCATTTTATATCATTTTTTGGTACTAACCTATTGACATAGTGCCAACTGTCAGTTGCTGTTTTTTCCATGTTTTTTACATCGCAGGAAATCAATATCAAACGGAGTCCAAATGCCACGAAACTCCATGATGATTTTTCATGGGCCAAAAGGAAGGCAATGGGCCCTGGTTGCACCTGGGGGAGTCCCGAGAAGGGGACAACCCACCAGGGCGCGCCAGGAGGCCCTGGACGCGCCCTGGTGGGTTGTGCCCACCTCGGGTACCCCCAGGGCCGCCTCTTTGCTCTATAAATACCCCAAAAATACCAGAACCATAGAAGCATCGACGAAATATTCATCCAGCCGCCACAGAGTCCAGAACCACCAGATCCAATCTAGACACCATCACGGAGGGGTTCACCACTTCCATTGGTGCCTCTTCGATGATGCGTGAGTAGTTCTTTGCAGACCTTTGGGTCCGTAGTTAGTAGCTACATGGCTTTCTCTCTCTCACTGAATTCTCAATAAAATGGTCTCTTCGAGATCCATATGATGTAACTCTTTTTGCTGTGTGTTTGTTGGGATCTGATGAACTTCGAGTTTGTGATCAGTTATATATTTTTATATCCATGAAAGTTATTTGATTTTCTTTGATCTCTTATATGCATGATCTCTTATAATCTCGTATTTCTTCTCCGATATTTGGGTTTTGTTTGGCCAACTTGATCTATTTATTTTGCAATGAGAAGAGGTGCCCGGTAGTGGGTTCGATCTTACGGTGCTTGATCCCAGTGATAGAATGGGAACCGACATGTATGTATCGTTGTTACTAAGGATAAAAAGACGAGATCCCTATCTGCCGCAATAGATAATGAATCTTCTCTACGTCATGTCATCGTTCTTATTGCATTACTCCGTTTTTCCATGAACTTAATACACTAGATGCATGTTGGATAGCGGTCGATGTGTGGAGTAATAGTAGTAGATGCAGGCAGGAGTCGGTGTCGTGGTTCTAAGCCTGACAGTAGAGTGGGGGGTAGGTATGGAGAGGCAAGGTCCTAGCTATGGAGAGGTTGTAAGCACAAAGGATGTACGAGTTCAGGCCCTTCTCGGAAGAAGTAACAGCCCTACGTCTCGGAGCCCGGAGGCGGTCGAGTGGATTATGAATGTGTGAATTACAAGGTGCCGAACCCCTCTGCCTGTGGAGGGGGGTGGCTTATATAGAGTGCGCCAGGACCCCAGCCAGCCCACGTAGGAGAGGGTTTAAGGTGAGTTAAGTCTGGGGCGTTACTGGTAACGCCCCACATAAAGGCCTTTACTATCATAAAGTCTACTTGATTACAGGCCGTTGCAGTGCAGAGTGCCTCTTGACCTCCTGGTGGTCGAGTGAGTCTTCGTGGTCGAGTCCTTCAGACCAGTCGAGTGAATCCTCGTTGGTCGACTGGAAGGCGACCTCTTCTAAGGATGTCCTGGGGTAAGTTACTTGGATCAGGTCCATGACCCTACCCTAGGTACATAACCCCATCATTAGCCCCCGAATGGATTGAGGCTTCGAGTGAAGAAGGAGTTGATGTCGTTTCCGATTAATCTTTGTGCTCCGGTTGTGCACTGTTCTGGACCAAAGAATTCCTTTGTCGACAGGAAACAACTTGCCTTCAGTCGACTTGATCCATTATGTTTTTGCGTCGAGTGATCTTTCAGGCTTCGACGATCTCCGAGCGACGGATCGCCGAAAACACCGCGCCTGACAGACTGATTTGTTGCTCGCGGATTCCGCAGGATGCGAAATTTTGGGGCGCGCGCGAAGCGGGGCGGACCGCGGCGTTCGGATGGGACGGGGCATGGACGCCTCGATCTCCGCGCCGCCTTTTTCGCCACGTATCCCGTCTGCATAACTGTTCCAGATATGATTAGATCGACCGGGCCCACCTGTCATCCACTCGGAAGGGACCTTATAAATGTGCCCGGCGAGGATTTCTGTGCTGCGCCTTAGCATTCTCCCTCTCTCTCTTTCTGCTTCCTTCCTCCCTGCTCAGCGTGCTTGCTCTCGCCCCCGCACCACTTCCCTTCGCGCATCTCGCCGGCGACCATGGCCAAGGAGAAGACGGTGGCGCTGGAGCGTGCAAAGAAGGCGTCGGCGTCGGAGAAGGCGAAAGGAAGGTCCACCAGCCGCGGAGGGTCCTCGTCCAGATCCCGCCTGCCGAAGGGCTGGGTCCAAGGAGACTGGATCCAGTCGACTATCACGGAGAACGACCTCCTCGACATGGCCAACGAGGGCTTGATCCCCCACGGAGCTGCGAGGCTTCCGGGGAAGGAGTGGCAGCCCCAGCCAGAAGAGGGTGAGTGTGTGCTTTTGGCCACCCATGTTGATCGCGGGTTTTCCTTGCCACCGAGTGTTTTCTTTCGTGGCTTTTTGAACTTCTTCGGAGCGCAACTCCACCACTTTACCCCAAACTCCATTGCCTATCTTGCCGCGTTCGTGTCCATGTGTGAGGGTTTCTTGGGCTGTCGACCGCACTGGGGTTTGTTCAAACATATATTCACGTGTCGATCTCAGACCGTGAAGAAGGCGAGCCCAGGTGATGAAAAAACCCGAGTCGTCCAAATGTGCGGGGGCCTGGGGATTCAGGTGAGGAATAAGAGCACCTTCCCGCCCATGACCTTTCCCGAGTCCGTCAGAGGCTGGCAGTCGACTTGGTTCTACTGCCAGGTCCAGTCGACGCCAGGGCAGTCGAGTGGACTCCCTCCGTTCACCATGGACCGAGTGCGCAAGCCTTCCCCTCTGAAGCTGATTCCGGAGGAGAAAGCTGACGTGAAGATGTTGATGGAGCGCGTGGTGCAGTTGGTTCGGGAGGGAGTGACGGGCATGGATCTCCTGGAGGTCTTCTTCAGGCGTCGCATCCAGCCCCTCCAGTTCAGGAGCCACTGCATGTGGTTGTACTGTGGGACCGAAGACGAGACTAGAGTCCATCCAGAAGCAGTCGACGATGCCACTCTGGAAAGATGGATGGCAGCCGTCACCGGAAACAAGGACAACCCACGCGGAGCCAGAAGGATTCCTCCACTCGACCACAACAATGATCCAAATAAGGTACACTTGCCCTGCTCTCCACTGCATTCTTGTCGCATTCATCTCTGTTTACTCTGCCGACTGGTCGACTGATCATTGTCTTGATATCTTCTAGGCCCTCACCGAGCTGTACTCGATGCCCAACGGGGCACAAACTCCGACTGAGGAGGGTGAGGCGAGTGGGGGCGAGAGCCAGGACGAGGAGGAATGGGACTCGGACGTTGCAGGGGACGACGACGACGATGATGATGACGACGGCGATGATGATGATGCCGAAGACGAGGAGGAAGAGGAGGAGGTCGTGCCACCGCGCTCGGAAAGGCGGTCGAAGCTCGTCCACGACCCTTCGACTGAACGTGGCAAGGGGGTTGCGACGCAGTCGACCAAGCGCCCTAGGACCACTTCTCCAACGCCGACTGAAAAGGCGCCGAAGCAGCTTAGGGGGGCTCCGCCAAAGCCGACCAAGCTCCTGCCGAAGATGAAGGTGTCCATCCCCACCATATTAGGGTAATTGTGCTGCTCATATTTTCTTATTCTGTGCGAACTTTATCTCTGGTCGACGCTGAAGTTAGTCGAGCGATCCTTTGGAGTTGCAGTGCTGCTACTTCTGAGACCTCGGCCCGGGCTGATGACCACGAGATGGAGGATGCAGCAACTTCGAACCCAGGTACTGTATTCTTAACATCGTTCTTAGTCGACTGACTCGCGATCTCTGATCCTGATTCTTCTCCGCAGCTCCACCCAATACTGTTATCAATCTCCCTGATGACGACGAGGATGAAGAAACACTGGCACGCAGGAGGAGTCGGAAAGCGTCCGCCAGTAAGGTGCCTCAGGATGTGACGGCGCCTGAGATTCTGACTGTGGAAGAAGAGAACATCACTCGACACACGGTGTCCTTCGCAAATCCACTGACGAGTGCTCAGCAGCCCTCCCTCTTCACGACGCACCACGTCCCAGAGGACCAAGCTGGCGCAGCGAAGGAGGCAATACGCCAGGCGGGACTCATGAGGGAGCAGCTGAAGACTATCCGGGACGCGAGCCAGGCAGCTTATGACGCCAGCTCTGCCCTCCAAATCAATGTCCAGGTCAGTCGACCGCTGTTTGTTCTGTTGGATATGCTACCAAAAACTTTTCTTTTCCGGAATTTATAGTAATCACCCACTGGGTGTGTCGAATAAACTCCGTGTTAGCGGGGGCACGCTGAGTGCACCCGCTGGGTGTAGTCCCCAAGGCTAAGGTCGACTGCTGGCAGTCGGCCTTAGGCTTTATAATGTCAATCTTTCTGTCAGCCGACTGGTCGACTGGATTTCACAAACCGGTGGGGGCACGCTGAGTGCACCCACTGGGTGTAGTCCCCAAGGCTAAGGTCGACTGTTGGCAGTCGGCCTTAGGCTTTATAATGTCAATCTTTCTGTCAGTCGACTGGTCGACTGGATTTCACAAACCGGTGGGGGCACGCTGAGTGCACCCACTGGGTGTAGTCCCCGAGACTGTGGTCGACTGCTTGCAGTTGATCACAGTCTTAGAGAATGCATCTCGCACATTTTTATTTTTTTTATTTTTTTTGAGGTCGACTGGTCGACTTTGTCTTTAACAGGATTAGTGGGGGCACGCTGAGTGCACCCACTGGGTGTAGTCCCCGAGACTACGGTCGAATGCTTGTATTTGGCTGTAGTCTTAGAAACGTGTGTTTATCTCTTTTTCACTCGGAAGTGAATTATATTTGACATTTAGTCGATTGGTTCTTCACAGAACTCCTGTGATCTTGTGGCTCGCTACTCAGAGCTGGAACAAAAACATACTCAAGTCGAGCTGAGCTTGAGGCTGGTTCAGGAGAAGCTGACAAAGGCAAAGGAGGAGACCGAAGGTATGTTTGGTGAGACCCTGACGACTGCTTTTCCCCTTGCTTGTTTCAGCATCTGATCTTGCTGTAACTTGCAGGTAAGGTAAGGGAGGCCCAGCAGAAGAAAGACCTTGAGCTAGCTGAGAAGATCAAGCTTGCTGACGAGAAGTTAGCTTCAGTTACCAAGCTCGAACAAGACAATACCAATCTGAAAGCTGCTCTTGGGATTGCCAA
>NC_057800.1:700230064-700239812 GCF_018294505.1 Triticum aestivum
GGATTTTTATAACTTAGGCGAGCACGAGGCTGCAGCTAAGCCTCCGAGTGGAAGGCTGGCTTACCACTCGGTAGGATTTTTACGACTTAGGCGAGTGCTTGGACTGCAGCTAAGCCCCCGAGTGAGAGGGTTGCTCTTCACTCGGTAGGATTTTTATAACTTAGGCGAGCACGAGGCTGCAGCTAAGCCTCCGAGTGGAAGGCTGGCTTACCACTCGGTAGGATTTTTATAACTTAGGCGAGCACGAGGCTGCAGCTAAGCCTCCGAGAGGAAGGCTGGCTTACCACTCGGTAGGATTTTTACGACTTAGGCGAGTGCTTGGACTGCAGCTAAGCCCCCGAGTGAGAGGGTTGTTCTTCACTCGGTAGGATTTTCATAACTTAGGCGAGCACGAGGCTGCAGCTAAGCCTCCGAGTGGAAGGCTGGCTTACCACTCGGTAGGATTTTCACAACTTAGGCGAGTGCTTGGACTGCAGCTAAGCCCCCGAGTGAGAGGGTTGCTCTTCACTCGGTAGGATTTTCATAACTTAGGCGAAACGGATTCGCAGCTAAGCCTCCGAGTGGGAGTCTGGCTCACCACTCGGTAGGATTTTGATAACTTAGGCGAAACGGATTCGCGGCTAAGCCTCCGAGTGGGAGTCTGGCTCACCACTCGGTAGGATTTTTACAAACTTAGGCGAAACGGATTCGCAGCTAAGTCACCCACTGAGGGGAATTTCCTTGGACAGAAAATAAAAAGTGACAGATATTATGGAGGAACTATGACGCTTATTATTTTGAGGTCCATGAACTACAGAAGTATTTGATTGCAACTCATCCGAGTGATAAAGCTTAAGTGTAAAACGGGCGGAGTAGCTCCGCGTTCCAAGCTCGGGGCTCGTCGATATTATGCTTGACGTTGTAAAGACGGTACGCCCCGTTGTGGAGAACCTTGGTGACGATGAAGGGGCCTTCCCAAGAAGGAGCAAGCTTGTGTGGTTTGTGCTGATCCACTCGGAGAACCAAATCCCCTTCCTGGAAGGCTCGACCTCTCACGTTTCGGGCGTGGAAACGCCGCAGATCTTGTTGGTAGATGGTCGACCGGATCAGAGCCATCTCCCTTTCTTCCTCTAAAAGGTCGACTGCGTCCTGCCGCGCTTGTTCAGCTTCTGCTTCGTTGTAGATTTCAACTCGAGGAGCATTGTGGAGAAGATCACTCGGCAAGACCGCTTCAGCTCCATAGACCAAGAAGAATGGAGTTCTTCCGGTCGACCGATTAGGCGTGGTCCGCAGTCCCCAGAGTACAGATGGAAGTTCGTCGACCCAAGCTCCAGCCGCGTGTTTGAGATCACGCATCAGTCGAGGCTTCAGTTCCTTGAGAATCAGTCCATTAGCTCGCTCTGCTTGTCCATTCGACTATGGATGGGCGACTGATGCGTAGTCGACCCGTGTGCCCTGGGAGTCGCAGAAAGCTCTGAATTCCTCTGAGTCAAAGTTCGACCCATTATCCGTAATGATGCTGTGCGGGACTCCATATCTGAATATTAGTTCCCTGATGAAGCTAACAGCAGTACCGGTGTCAAGGCTCTTGATTGGTTTAGCCTCGATCCACTTGGTGAACTTGTCGACTGCCACCAGTAAATGCGTGAAGCCACTTCGTCCTGTTCTCAAAGGACCGATCATGTCCAGCCCCCAAACTGCAAAAGGCCAGACGAGCGGGATGGTCTTCAAAGCTGACGCAGGCTTGTGCGACATATTCGAGTAGAACTGACATCCCTCGCACTTATCTACTATCTCTTTTGCCATCTCATTCGCCTTGGGCCAGTAAAATCCGGCTCGGTATGCTTTGGCCATGATGGTCCGAGAGGACGCGTGATGACCACAGGTCCCCGAGTGAATATCATTGAGGATGAGTCGACCTTCTTCTGGTGTTATGCACTTCTGACCGACTCCAGTCGCGCTTTCTCTGTATAATTGTCCTTTGATTACGGTAAAGGCCTTAGATCGACGGACGATCTGTCGAGCCTCTTCCTCATCCTCCGGAAGTTCTTTCCTCAAGATATATGCGACATACGGAATCGTCCAGTCGGGAATGACCACCAAAACCTCCATGATCAAGTCGACCACCGCTGGGATTTCAACTTCAGTCGGATCTGTGGCGCCCTTGGGCTGCGGAGTTTCTTCGGTGAAAGGATCTTCTTTGACTGACGGAGTGTGTATATGCTCCAAGAACACACCACTCGGAATGGCTTCTCTCTTGGAACCTATCTTTGCTAGATCATCAGCTGCTTGATTTTTCAGTCGGGGTATATGATGGAGCTCCAACCCCTCGAACTTTTTCTCCAGCTTCCTCACTGCACTGCAGTATCCAGTCATGGCTGGGCTTCTCACGTCCCACTCTTTCATCACCTGATTGACCACTAAATCCGAGTCGCCATAGACCATTAGGCGACGGACGCCGAGTGAAATGGCCATGCGCAACCCATATAGGAGGGCCTCATATTCTGCCTCATTGTTGGAGGAATCAAAGTGAATCTGGAGCACATATCTGAGCTTATCTCCTCTGGGGGAAACCAGGACAACCCCAACACCGGAACCATTCAACATCTTAGAACCATCGAAAAACATGGTCCAATGCTCCGAGTGAACTTCAGTCGGCTGCTGCTGTTCGATCCACTCGGCGAGGAAATCTGCTATTGCCTGGGACTTAATGGCTTTCTTTGCCTCAAACTTGATATCAAGGGGAAGAAGTTCAATCGCCCATTTGGCCACTCGACCAGTTGCATCTCTGTTGTGCAAAATCTCTGATAGTGGAGCGTCGCTGACGACTGTGATTGAATGGTCAGAGAAATAATGAGCAACCTTCTTTGTGGTCATGTATATTCCATACACAAGCTTCTGATAATGAGGATATCTCTGCTTGGATGGAGTCAAGACTTCAGACAAATAATACACTGGGCGCTGAACTTTGAGAGCTTTTCCTTCTTCTTCCCGCTCGACCGTTAGCACAGTACTGACGACTTGTCCTGTGGCTGCGATGTAGAGCAACAGAGGTTCTTTGCTGATTGGAGCAGCAAGCACCGGCTGGGTGGAGAGCAGAGCTTTTAGCTCGGCAAACGCTGCATCAGCTTCTGGAGTCCACTCGAACTTGTCAGCCTTCTTCATCAGTCGGTAAAGAGGCAGTGCCTTTTCACCGAGTCGTGAGATGAATCGACTTAATGCGGCCAAGCATCCAGTAAGCTTCTGGACATCGTGCACTCGCACAGGGCGTTTCATTCGGAGAATAGTGCCAATCTTCTCTGGGTTAGCGTCGATTCCCCGTTCGGAAACGAGAAAACCGAGTAACTTGCCACCAGGAACTCCAAATGTGCACTTTGATGGATTGAGCTTGATATCATACCTTCTGAGGTTGGCAAATGTTTCGGCGAGGTCAGCGAGCAGGTCGGAACCTTTTCGTGACTTGACAACAATATCATCCATATAAGCTTCCACATTCCGACTGATTTGGGTGAGTAGACACTTCTAAATCATTCGCATAAATGTGGCTCCGGCATTCTTGAGGCCGAATGGCATGGTGATATAGCAGAAGCACCCGAATGGAGTGATGAAAGCTGTTTTTACCTCATCGGGCCCGTACAGACGGATCTGGTGGTACCCGGAATAAGCATCTAAAAAAGACAACCTCTCGCATCCCGCGGTCGAGTCAACAATTTGATCTATGCGAGGGAGAGGAAAGTGATCTTTTGGGCAGGCCCGGTTGATGTGCTTGAAATCAATGCACATTCGGAGCGACTTGTCCTTCTTAGGAACCATGACGACATTAGCGAGCCACTCGGAGTGGTAGATCTCTCGGATAAATCCTGCCGCCAACAGTCGAGCCACTTCTTCACCAATGGCCTTTCTCTTCTGGACGGCGGACCGCCGAAGATGCTCTTTGACTGGTTTTGCAGACGAGTCGACTCTTAGGCGATGCTCAGCCAGTCCCCTGGGAACACCTGGCATGTCAGCGGGCTTCCATGCAAAAATGTCCCAGTTCTCACGGAGAAACTGGATGAGCGCTTTTTCCTATTTAGGGTCGAGTGTTGTGGAGATGCGGGTCGGAGCTGCTTCGGGGTCGGTCGGGTGAATGTGAACAGGCTTCGTCTCACCGGACGACTGGAATGCAGACTCTGTGGCGGGCTTCTTGGAGCGCAGCAAGCCACTCGGATCTGCGTTTTGCTTGTATTCTTCGAACTCGACCGCTGTCACTTGGGAATCGGCAATCTTGGAGCCCTTCTGAAAGCACTCCTCTGCCTTTTTCCTATCACCGGTGACAGTGATCACACCTTTGGGACCGGGCATCTTCAATTTGAGGTACACGTAACATGGTCGAGCCATGAACCGTGCATAGGCTGGTCTCCCCAAAATGGCATGATATGCACTTTGAAAATCCACGACCTCAAACGTCAACTTTTCTTTGCGAAAATGCTTCGAATCACCAAACACTACGTCCAAAGCTATCTGGCCGAGTGACTCGGCCTTCTTCCCTGGTATAACTCCATGGAAGCTCATGTTACTAGTGCTCAGTCGGGACATCGGAATGCCCATACCTTTCAATGTGTCTGCATACAATAAGTTCAGCCCACTTCCACCATCCATCAGTACCTTTGTCAGTCGAGTGCCTTCGACAACTGGATCGACCACCAAAGCTTGCCTCCCGGGGGTGGCAATATGAGTCGGGTGATCAGATTGGTCGAATGTGATGGGTGTTTGAGACCACTTCAGATAATTTGCCTTTGCTGGGGCAACCATGTTCACCTCTCGGTTAATCACTTTCAGTCGACTTCTGCTTTCCACATCTGCAAAGATCATCAGAGTGGAGTTGATATGCGGATATCCTCCCTCACTGTCCTCTTTGTCTTCGGCCTTGTCCGACTCCTTCTCCTTGTCCTTAGACTGTTTTCCCTGAAACTGCTGGATTAGGAGTCGACATTGGCGAGTGGTGTGCTTTGGGTAAATGATATTCCCCTCTTCATCTTTCTTCGTGTGAATGTGACACGGCATATCCATCACGTCGTTCCCTTCTTTATCCTTTACCTTCTTGGGGTTCCAGGATCCTTTTGGTTTCCCCTTAAACTTTCCTTGAGTCACGGCCAGAGCCTCTCCAGGAGCTGCCGGTTCAGCCTTCCGCTTCTGTTTCCGACTGGTGTTTCCTTTTTCCGACTGACTCGGCTTGTGCTTGCCGCTTCGGAGTCGGTCTTCTTCTTCGCCGTTGGCGTACTTGGTAGCAATCTCCATCATCCGACTCAAGGTCATGTCACCGGTTCGACCAAATTTCAAACTCAGTTCTCTGTTCTTGACGCCGTCTTTGAAGGCGCATACTGCCTGATGATCAGAGACATTTTCCACAGTGTGGTGCAAAGTGATCCACCTTTGAATATACTCTCTGAGAGTCTCATTAGTTTTCTGTACGCAGACTTGCAACTCTGTCAATCCCGCTGGTCGCTTGCAAGTCCCTTCAAACGTTCTGACGAACACTCGGGACAGATCTTCCCAAGTGTAAATGCTGCTAGGAGGTAATTGAGTCAACCATGCCCTGGCAGAACCCTCCAACATGAGGGGCAAATGCTTCATGGCCACCTCGTCGTTCCCACCACCGATCTGAACTGCCACTCGGTAGTCTTCAAGCCAAGTTTCAGGCTTAGACTCACCAGTGAACTTGCTGACTCCTGTTGCCAACCTGAAATTGGGGGGGATAACTGCGGCTCTGATAGCTCTGCTGAAACATTCAGGACCAGAAACATGTACTCGACTGCTCGTGGGTACATCTCTGTCGAGTGCGCCTCGATGGGCTCTGTTCCGGTCGACCAACCCTTGCACGATAATGGATCGCGCGTCGAAGCCTGGCTCTCTGGGTCAACTGGAACCCTACGCCCTGTACTGTACTGACGCCTATCATCTGGCTGCCGAGGAGCGTAAGACCCACCCCTCGGAGGGGAATAGGGCACTCGACGCCTATCATCTCGGTCGAGTCTGTCGCCATATTGATCTCGCCGATTCTCACGCCCTTCGCGCCGCGGAGGCGATCTGGGGCTGTGAGCCGACTGAACCGTATTCACAGTGACAGATCGACTATGAATTCTGTTGCGCGACTGAGACACGGCTGAATTCTGATCTCCTGCTGCCCGGAGCAGATCCCTGATCTGCAGCAAACCTCTGCCAGCTTCCGACTGCGAAGGCTGAATGGACTCTGCTATACGGGTCGCAGCTGCTAAATTCTGAATTGGGGTTCGATATACCTGAGTCGGCGGGAAGAGTTGACGTCGACTGGTGTCGGGAACTCGTTGCCGCGCGCGCTCGTCGAGTGCTCGCTGAAGGTTCTCCAGTCGAGTGCGCTCGGCCAAATTGGCCAGACGCGCCTCCTCCAAGGCACGAGCCTCGGGGGTTTCTCCTGCGATGGGAATACGCAGGGGATCCTCGTTCCTGCGGCGAAGCTCTTCTCTTTGCAGAGAGTCGAGTGGCTCGGGCTGGTACTCTTCGTAGTCTCGTGCAGGGTCACCGCCGTCACCTGCTCCACCACCACGGGCGAAGCCAGGAGGGCTGTGGGGCCCGTCGACCATCAAGATTTCCGCCGCTGGATCACTGCTTCCGCACTCGGATGCAGTCTCTCCGGAGCCAGTCGACTGATCGAACAAGCCGTAGAGAGATTCGTTGGGCTCGATTGCCGCAACTTGTGTAGTGGCCGATTGGCGAGCCACCGCGTGACTCACCCATCGCTGAAGCCTCGACCGGCCCGAGCGCTTGCGCTGGCGGGAGACCGGGAGGGTGGACGATGGAGGAGCCGACCGATACTGGGTCGACGGTTGCCGTAGCAGAACGCCGCGGACACATGCGCGAAAATGCGTCGCACCGCGGACGGGGAGCGCGTCTACGTCGAGTGGAGCCTCCTGGAGCCATGCGGAGTCGTCGGCGATGAAGGTGAGGGTGCCGAGACGGATCTCTTAACCCTTGACCAAAACTCCAGCAGACACCATGATGAGAGTACTCGGAAGAATCGCAACTTCTCCACAGAATCGCTAAAACACCTGCCCCACGGTGGGCGCCAACTGTCGTGGTTCTAAGCCTGACAGTAGAGTGGGGGGTAGGTATGGAGAGGCAAGGTCCTAGCTATGCAGAGGTTGTAAGCACAAAGGATGTACGAGTTCAGGCCCTTCTCGGAAAAAGTAACAGCCCTACGTCTCGGAGCCCGGAGGCGGTCGAGTGGATTATGAATGTGTGAATTACAAGGTGCCGAACCCCTCTGCCTGTGGAGGGGGGTGGCTTATATAGAGTGCGCCAGGACCCCAGCCAGCCCACGTAGGAGAGGGTTTAAGGTGAGTTAAGTCTGGGGCGTTACTGGTAACGCCCCACATAAAGGCCTTTACTATCATAAAGTCTACTTGATTACAGGCCGTTGCAGTGCAGAGTGCCTCTTGACCTCCTGGTGGTCGAGTGAGTCTTCGTGGTCGAGTCCTTCAGACCAGTCGAGTGAATCCTCGTTGGTCGACTGGAAGGCGACCTCTTCTAAGGATGTCCTGGGGTAAGTTACTTGGATCAGGTCCATGACCCTACCCTAGGTACATAACCCCATCAGTCGGTCTACTAATCTTGGACGTGATGCCTATGTAATGATCATTGCCTCGATATCGTCATAATTATTTGAAGTTCTATCAATTGCCCAAGAGTAATTTGTTTACCCACCGTTTGCTATCTTTCTCGAGAGAAGCCACTAGTGAAATATATGGCCCCGGGGTCTTCTTTCTCATATATTTGCCTTGCGATCTACTTTTCCTTTGCGTTTTTTATTCAGATCTATTAATACAAAAATACAAAAATACCTTGCTGTGTTTTATCTTTATTTATTTTATTTAGCGTTCGATCTACTACAATTGACCTCACGTCCATTTGCCTATCTTGAGGCATCGTACCCCGGAAGGGATTGACAACCATTTTAACACGTCGGGTTGCGAGGTGTTGTTGTTTGTGTGCAGGTGTTGTTTACGTTGTGTTGCTTGGTTCTCCTACTGGTTCGATACCTTGGTTTCATCACCGAGTGAAATACCTACCGTCGCTGTGCTACATCAACCCTCCCTCTCCGGGGAAATACCGACGTAGTAACAGCTACCATCATGCATCAGGCATGCCACCGAGGTACTTTCGGCAACTAGGTGGCAGGGCATGCCCCTCCCTCATCTGTGCAGGGCCTAGGCATGCCGCAAGGACATCACAAAGGATTTCTCATGCCGCTACCGGGCACAATTTCAGGTGTCGCCTTGCTGATCTACAATTTCTGGCGATGAAACCCTAGCAGAGCAATAAATTTCTCGAATATTGCACGTGTGTCCGATAAATGCAGGGGCATGGTACTTGTCATGAGATTGCCTCCTTTGAGAGCACGAGAAGTTTCGAGGCCAACGGAGCAACATGACCATCACTTCCTGCACAAACCCGACGCGTTCCCTCTCGATAACCACAAACTAGATCGGAGACGGTGCGGTTTACAAGCGGGCTTAGGGGAGTCATATTTGAGATGCGCCCAAACTTTTACCATAACTTATAGGGGCCATGTGATGACACTGTGCCAGCTCTCGAGCAATTCCGCCATCGTACAATTTTCCGGGCATTTCAAAGGTCGCATCAGGCATGCCAGAGAGGTATTTTTTGGTAACCCGATGGGAGGGGATGCCCCTCCCTCGTCTGTGCAGGGCCTAGGTATGCAGCAAGGACATCACAGATGATTTCCCGTGACGCTAAGAGGAATGATTTCATGTGCCGCTTTGCCGATCTGCAATTTTCGGCGATGAAACCCTAGTAGAGCAATAAATTTCTCGAATATTGCACGCGTGTCCAAAAACTGTGGGGCCGTGGCACGTGTAATGCGATTGCATCCTTTGAGAGCACAAGAAGTTCCGAGGCCAACAGAGCAACATGACCCGCACTTCCTGCACAAACTGGACATGTTCCCCCTTGATACCCAGAGACTAGCTCGGAGACACTACGGTTTACAAGCGGACTCAGGGGAGGCTTATTCGAAATGCGCCCAAACTTTTACCACACCCTATAGGGGCCATGTGATGACACTGTGTTGGCTCTCGAGGAATTCCATCATCGTACCATTTTCCGAGGAATTCAACGGTTGCATCAGGCTTGCCACTGAGGTACTTTTGGCAACCCGGTGACAGGGCATGCCCCTCCCTCATCTATGAAGGGCCTAGGCATGCCGCAAGGACATCACAAAGGATTTATCATGCCGCTACCGGGCATGATTTCAAGTGTTGCCTTGCTGATCTACAATTTCTGACGATGAAACCCTAGCAGAGCAATAGATTTCTCGAATATTGCACGTGTGTCCAAAAAATGTGGGGGCATGGCACATGTCGTGAGATTGCCTCCTTTGAGAGCACGAGAAGTTTTGAGGCCAACGGAGCAATGCTACTTCTTGAGCTTGCGTTGATTTTTCTCTTGAAGAGGAAAGCACTAGTAGAAAACAGGGCTTTGGTCCAGGCCGGGTCAGCCCATTAGTCCGGTTCAGTCCAGAACCGGGACCAATGTGGGCATTGGTCCTGGTTCGTGAGCCCAGGGGGCCGGCCGGGCCACGTGGGCCATTGGTCCCAGTTCATCTGGACCTTTTGGTCCTGGTTGGTGGGATGAACCGGGACCAATGGGCCTCGCTCCTGGCCCACAACCATTGGTCCCGGTTCGTGCCTCAAACCGGGACTAAAGATTAGACCTTTAGTCCCGGTTTGAGGCA
>NC_057800.1:700240217-700242713 GCF_018294505.1 Triticum aestivum
TGGATCGCCTTTTCAGTTTTAAAAAAAAATAAAAGAAAATGTTGGAAATGTCAAAAAAAAATAAAAGAAAATAAGTTTCCCATGTGATATGTGGTCTAGTTGTTGGGAAAATTTGCAAATGTGAATTTTGACTTTATTTGCAAAATCTCTCTGAAATTTGTAAAAATGGGCATAACTTTTGCATACTAGCGCTTCTCTCTGCCCTCGATGCTACTATTATTTCGTATTTTATTTCTTTTTTATTTCATGTTGTATTCGTACACCTTTACATAAATTTTCATACAACAGGAATTTACAAATTGTTTTTACATCATAATGAGTTATTACATCATGGGGTGAAAGAACCGTGTGGACTAGTTTCAAGTGGACGGACATCCACTTGAAACTAATCCGCGGTTCTTTCACTCAATGATATAATAAATATCATCATCATCATCATATCATTAACAACTTATCATCATCATCATCATATCATTGGTCACTAGTCATAATCACAAGTACTCCTGACATCTTAAACTCTAACACATTGTATCACATAATAAACATATTGTACCTCATATGACCTACTACATTCTCTTAGGACCTACTATATTCTCTAAGGTAAAATAGTAAAAAACAAGATAGCCCCTCGCTCTCCATTATGGAGAATGCAGATTATCCTGTCTCCTATTCTTGCCTTTCGCTTAATGTTGCTTCCAAGAACCTCCTTACGAATGTCCAAACATTTTTTCCACTATTTGATTAGCATGCGTTCACCGGTTTCAGAAATTCGATATGCAGAGGTGAGATCCGTAGGATGACCTGGCTGTAGGTTCAGAACTTCAAGGCGACCATTGTAATACATCAGATGAGGCACACAATCCATCAGGATTTTCTGTTGAAAAACATAGTAATAACTTCGTAGTTAGCAATGATGTACTAGTTTTAGAAGTATGCAAAAGATGCACGGATGTCGTAATAGCAAAATATCTTACCAGGGTATCTCCATAGAAGTTATCGTGGTTCAACACGTGCACAAGTGGCACGTATTCACCATAATTTGGAGGAGTTCGATAATAGGTATTGTAATTCTCAAAAAAAGTACAATAAGCAATTAGATGATTTTTCTCCTTATAAGTTAATTCGGAGCCATCAGTGTAGTGGGTTTTGTCTACCATCTTCTGCACATTCTTTGAAGATTCAAAATAAGCTGTCAATGGAAATAAGCTGTCAACTATTTTGAAATAAACAATATAAATTAGTTAATAACTATGTTTGAGAAACTCACATTGCGGTAGAATCGGAAGCGTATCAACAAGGACCCAAATGTCCATATTGTCTTGCTCGATGTCAGGATCACCAAGATCCATGCTGACAATCATACCCTCAAAAAAACATACATTTTGCAAAGTGCTTCCCAATTTTGGCAACCAAAATGGGTTACGCTCTGAAAATTGTATAGATTTACTTCAAAATCGATATCATGATGGGTCCTTAGGTGTATTTTCTTTGTTTGAAAATTTTCATGGTCTTCAAAACCCATCCTCTCCAAAACATAGCGTCTTGCATGGCATGGGATAAGCTAGTCGAATTGTAAAAGATGAAAATTAGACGTTGAAATAGCTGAAGTCATGATTAATTATGAAAAAAAACTTGTCGTTGTTGCGTACCGTTTCAACATCGAAGGTCTCCTCGAGCTTAATGCTGAAGCGCCGATCTTCATCCAGCTGAACGAACCTGTCGCACATACCCCGATCATCGTGGCACCAACTGCACTCCCCCGGGAGACTGTCGTCGTCCGAGTACGACATTTCCTACGTTCATAATTCAAAGATTAAACTTGTATATATTCTAGCACAAGTCATGCCATAATTCACGGAAAAATCCGGCATGACCTTTGCTAAAAAAGGACATATCGAGCGCCTGAAATTTGCCGGAACGGAAATTAATCAACACTCCGGCAAAACATAGGCCACTCGGAGGTGTAACCAAAACATGAAATAATTGCTTAAACTAAAAAATAACACCAAATATGGCATGTTCAACTAGTTCTATTAATTCAACTAGTTCTTACTAAATATAAACTTAGTATAAAAAGAAAAAAACTAGTTCTTTCTAAAAATGAAGTAGTTCAACTAGTTATTAATTTACTTACTATACTAGTTCAACTAAAACTTAACTAGTTCAACTAATTAAAACTAAACTAGTTCTATTAATTCAACTAGTTCTTACTAAATATAAACTTACTATAAATAGAAAGAAACTAGCACATCTACTACTACTAATTAACATCTAACTACTGCATCTACTACTAATTAACATGTACTACTACTAATTATACAACTAGTTTACCATCACTACTAGTAATTAATATCCACTAGTTCTAAAAATCATTATCTATGAACTCTAAATTAACATCTACTACTACTAAAATCATCTACTAACTAAGCAAAGAGAGAGGGGGTTGGGGAGGGGTGGGGGGCTTACAGAGGGAGAGACGGTGGCGGGGAGGTGCTC
>NC_057800.1:700243084-700248124 GCF_018294505.1 Triticum aestivum
GCGGCGACAGTGTGGTCGAGAGCGGCGGCGGTGAGGTTGAGGGCGGGCGGCGGCGGCGGCGGTGAGGGCGCAGGCGCGCTCGGGCTCGGGCGGCGGCGACAGGGAGTAGGGGAACAGGCCGGTGGGGGGAAGGAGGACTTAGCAAAATTTTGATGCGGGGGGTGGTTAACTCGAACTAGTAGTAGCGCACGTACAAAAAACGCGCTATAGCTAACTTATCTACAGCGTGTTTTGGGGAAAACCGCTACTGCTAATGGAAGCAGTTATTTCTTTTGTTTAGTAAAAATATCAAAAATATACATTGGTCATCATTGATCTTTCTATGTATAATCTAAATAGTCAACATGAATCCTCACTGTACCTGTATAGGTACAGGCGAGGATTCATATTGCAACCACAAATCATACACATATAGTTCAATGAAGACCAAGTGCTCGAGATAGGTTGAGAAGCAACATATTTAAGGTGGTAAACACCTTGTTCGCTTAGCAGTATGGGACTAAACTTAATTAGTTGCGGTCATACTTACCAGCAGCGAGTTTTGAGCAAAACCGCTGCTACTAAGTTCTTTAGCAGTAGCGCGTCCACAGGAAGGGCGCTACTACTATATCTAGCCTGGAGGCAACACCGTGGCAATTATAGTAGTAGCGCTCTTTTCACCTAGAGCGCTACTGCTACTCAGTCATTAGCAGCGCTCTTTTCTAAAGCTTGTTGCTGCTAATTAGCAGTAGCGTCTGTTTTTAGACCGCGTTGCTGCTAAGATTATGTGTATAAGGTTTTCCCTAGTAGTGAAATAAAGTGAACAAAAAATAATTGTAGCAATGTATTTTTGGGTTTTTGGTTTTATAGATCTCAAAATATATGATGGAAAATAGACTCGGGGGGCATAGGTTTCACTAGAGGCTTCTCTCTCGAAGAAAGCAACGGTTGGTAAATAAATTACTGTTGAGCAACTGATAGAAAAAACGTAAAGTTATGACGATATCCAAGGCAATGATCATGAATATAGGCATCACGTTTGTGACAAATAGACCGACTCCTGCCTGCATCTACTACTATTACTCCACTCATCGACCGCTATCCAGCATGCATCTAGAGTATTAAGTTCATGAAACAGAGTAACGCCTTAAGCAAGATGACATGATGTAGAGGGATAAATTCACGCAATATGATAAAAAAACCATCTTGTTATCCTCGATGGCAATAATACAATACGTGCCTTGCTACCCCTATTGTCACTGGGAAAGGACACCGCAAGATTGAACCCAAAGCTAAGCACTTCTCCCATTGCAAGAAAGATCAATCTAGTAGGCCAAACCAAACTGATAATTCGAAGAGACTTGCAAAGATAACGAATTATACATAAAAGAATTCAGAGAAGATTCAAATATTGTTCATAGATAATCTTGATCATAAACCCACAATTCATCGGATATAGGGAGGCCCAGCCGGGCAAGCCTGCCACATCGGCTCCGGCCTAGCCTGGCGGGTTTCGTGAGCTCATCTTCGTCCTCCTCTGGCTCAGACAGCAGGACGACTACTCTCCGCCTGCCGCGGATGCTTACAGCGCAGACAGCCGACGAGACCGCAAAGGGAGGCGACCGGCAAGGGAGTGGTGAACTCCGGCCGCCCCCATGTTTATATTCAAGTTTATTTTAGTTAAAATGTGAACTGTTTGGGTCATTTTGTATGAAATGCTAAGTTTGATGCTATTTTGGACGATCCACGTAGTTTGCATGCTTTTGTGTGAAATGGGGGAAGGAGATTTGGGGTTTGTGGTTGTGGACGGGCGGAAATGACAACTGTCCGGTCACTACTAGCGGACAGGCCTGGACGTGCCCACGGGCATTTGGGGCGGAATTTGCCCATCCTGGTTGTAGATGCTCTCACATTCTCTGTGGGGTCGAGCACAGGATGGAGCGGCGCGTGATGGAGCTTCTGCGTGGTGGGCCTGTCGTTGGTACTCATCAGGATCATTTTTTTAACTTAAAGTTGATACGAGTAGCTCAAAAATATATTTAAACGTATTACCTCTTGATGGTAGCCTCGTCACATGATATATGCTTGCACTCTACTGCTACACAATGATCCTTCACTAGTATTGTACTTTGGCTCTCGACCTTCGTGTGCCATAGCATGGATCAACACCTCTCGTCTAGTTGAGTTGAATGCGTAAGAGAGATTAACCAGCTGCACATATGAGGCTGATGGTGGATGAAGTGTATTAGTAGTTCATCATGAGAATCGATATTAGTAGGCAATGAATAGGGGCCATGTGATGACATCGTGCCACCTCTCGAGGAATTTCCGCATCGTACGATTTTTTGAGGATTTCAACGGTTGCATCGTCAGGCATGCCACCAAGGTACTTTCGGTAACCCGGTGGCAGGGCATGCGCCTCCCTCGTCTGTGCAGGGCCTAGGCATGACGCAAGGACATCACAAAAGATTTCCCACTCCGCTACCAGGCTTTTATTGTGCCACCTTGCTGGTCTGCAATTTTCGACGATGAAACCCTAGCAGAGCAATAAATTTTACAAAACTAATAAATAGCATCGGCATTCATCATTAAGAAGATGGCCTATCACTTTGAATTTTTTCTGCCTGAAACAGGTAAACATTCAAACTGATGGTCCATCTCCTTAACAAATCTAATGAAGACCGAAGCTTATTGCATCTGGACTATCCCACTATTTCAATATGTTTTGTTGCTTGTCTCTGAGCGAGGTGGGACTAAAGTTTGATGGGAGCCTTATCTTTACCGAGGTCGACTCTCGGCTGTTGTTGCTGTTCCAAGAGCCGCACTCGGTACAGGTACGGTTGGATCATAAAGTTAATACATATTGTTAATTATGAACACCGAGGTTTAATTCAATTGCTGGACTATCGAACAATGTAAACAGGTAGGCGAGGTGGAACCAAATAGGCAACCGATATTGTTGCGAGCGCTGCTCTCGGTAAAGAAGTCAATCTGTGTCTGTGTCTTTAACCGCCACCGGATGTGCCATGTGGAAAAACGTTGTTGTGCCGCACTTCATGGTTCTCGGTAAATAGTGTCTTTGCCGAGTGTTGCCTTTTTACCGAGGTCTACTCTCGCCAATATCACGTGTTTTACGAGAGTCCCTCTCGGCGTCTCTTACTTTGTCGAGCGCTCGTGTTTTAGCTCTCGGCGAAGAGCCTGGCACCAGGCATATACGAAAATTCCAGTAATGAGGGGTGGGAGGCCATAATGCAAAAGGCCAAAGGCCACCATAAATATAACTCACACATTGTCTCAATGATGCAAACTTATAGATCTCTTATCTTGACAGTCTTAGGATTCTTAAATCTTAATTGTCAAGCGTAAAAGAACTAAACCATGCACAGTCCCGATATTTCATACTGTTCATTATTTAGCAAGCATACCCATATATAACCAACGCTTGGTAGTGCTAAAAGTTAACCATGTCCCTGAGTTCTGAAAACCAAATATACACGAAAGGACAGCATGGTAAGCACACCATGCCGATTGCAAGCTTCCCATCTTCTTGCACAGTGCATTTGCAAGACATCATGGAATAACTTAGCTGCTTGTCAAACACCTATAAGGTATTTACAGTTGCAGGCCCAAAAGTCAATTCAAAATCGGCTGAAGAACAACAACCAGGGACAATTCTCAAATTGTTAGGCAGTCGAGTACAAACCTTGACTTGGTAGTACTCTTTTGATGAAACGAACTCCAGCCGCATCCTCTTCGCAGAGGATCGCTCCATATCATCAAGAAATCACTGGGAAAATTCGTATAGAACGTTTTACGTACATGGCTCTTAGATCCTTTTGTCCCTGCTTCTGCGAGGTCGTGCACCGCGTCCACCGTCCACGGACACGGGTAATCTTTTTTTTTTGTGGGACAGGGAGACGGGTAATCAACCACTACAAAAACGGGACTGTAAGATGCATTATACTAAAAAAAAGACTCAGTGTTGGAACATGACCTTCACCACCCTTGCCATGGGACTCGGTTTTAGCTCCTCTTCCCTGGGCACATCGTGCGTCGTCACCCTCGCCCTCTCCGCCGCGTCTAGGGGGTCCAGCAAGAACCTCTCGGCGAAGGATGGGGAGGAGAGGGCAAGGATGAGGGGCTTGTCACCAGTCTAGCGCTCGACGGGATCGCATGGGGAGGGCTCAAGGCGTACATATTCAGTGTCGTCAGAGAATGGCATCAATGGGGATCGCATGGAGAGGATTCGAGAACCGACCATCCCAAAGCGGTACGATTTAAGTCGCTATCCCTATTAGAGCACCAAATTACAGCCAAATTGCCACTCGGCCCTTGAACCGTGATGCCCAATGCTCACCTTGCCCCGCTAGCCTGCTGCCAACTTCCAACCGTCCGCCACTGCTGGGGTTGGGGAGCGCTAGAGTAGGGCGACAGACTTCCGCTCGACAGACTTGTTCATGGCCACCAGGTGGAGTGATACATCTCCAACATATTTATAATTTTTGAAGGTCCATGATGTTATATTATTATTCTTGAATGTTTTACAATCATTTTATAGCAACTTTATATCATTTTTTGTGACTAATCTATTGACATAATGCACAGTGTTAGTTGTTATTTTTTGCTTATTTTTACTTCTTAGAATATCAGCACCAAACGGAGACCACACGCAGCAACACTTTTTTGAGAATTTTTATGGACCAGAAGACACAACTTGGACAAAAGAAGTACCAGAGGGTGCCCCAAGGGGGGCACATCCCACCTGGGCACGCCTGGTGGAAGTGCCCACCTCGACAGGGGTGGATCTGGGACCCAGGCCCCCAGGGCCCAGGCCCGGGGCGTGTCATTTTTTTCTAGTTGTAACCTAGGTATAATTTTGAATGGGCCCGGGGCTTAGCCCAACATACAGCCAGGGCCCAAGGCAGCCTCCACCTTCGCACTCCCAGACCTAGCGAGTCAGCGAGCTAGGCACACGCGTGCGTGCAGGAACTGCTCGCGCAGCCACCAGGCCACCACTGAAAACTTCCCTCCGCTCCGGCACTCCTCGGCCGTCCTAGCCTC
>NC_057800.1:700248331-700254345 GCF_018294505.1 Triticum aestivum
TGGCCTCCCCAGAAACTACTGAACTTGTCTGCCGGCTGCACTGCAGAATTGGTAATGGAGAGATTCAAAGAAACATGAGAGTGCTAGCAATTGTATTTGAATATGAATGTTGACAATAGAGATGAAGAGATATTTTTGTTGTTGTTAATCAAGTTATGAAAGACACTGATGATGCAAGCCGTTGATTTGGTACTCTTTTTTATCATGTATTGTTCATAGTTTTTGTACTCTTTTTATGTATTTTGTTGTATCTTTAAGCATTGAATTTAAATTATAAATTTCCGGTGCAATTGAGCCACATTTGAGGTATTCTTTTGAGATAGCTATAGCGTGATGAACGTTAAGTTTTTATCTCACGACAAAAAAAAAATTGGGCCCGGGGCTTGTTCCAATCCTGGATCCGCCACTGCACCTCGGCGGCCCCCCGCACCGCCTCTTCGCCCTATAAATTCTCAAATATTTCAGAACCCTAAAAATAACCCTAGATCAGAAGTTTCGCCACCGTAAGCCTCTATAACCGGAGGCGACGGCAAGACAGACGCATTAAGTCAAGCTAGCTCTTTGCATGAGCGTTTGAAGACATTTTGCGTTGCATGGCACATGCATATAAGGGCATGTATTTTTTTTTATTTTTTTTTGAAAAGGAGGATGACCCTGGCCTCTACATCTGGGCGATGCATACAGCCACTTTATTAATTATATAAGGGCACGTATAATTCTTTTTTTAATGATTCTTTTTAGATTCTTAATTAGCAAACGCCGAAGAGGATGGAGAGAGGGACATAAACTCACGTTGAAGACCGAGGTGGCAAGGACTCACGTACACAGAAACACCCGAAGGCCGGCGACAAGAAAGGATCATTTGGTCGGAGGCGGAGGCCGCGGCGACGGTGTCTCACTCGAAGGCAAGCCCATCCACCGATCAACTCCGAAGCCCAAGAAAGGAGGAGTAGTGCACGTACACGGAGCAGGAGAAGGAGCCGCTATGGAGTGCCGTGGAGGACGATGATGGCCGGCCGGAGCTCGACAATGATACAGCCCACCGCCGGCTACATCCACACGATGTCACGTCCGTCGATGTCGCCCAGCCCATGCACGGCTACGCCGCTAAGCCGGAGTTGCTTCACGCCAAACGATGTCATCAACTTTAGCTTGCAGCTGAACACTTCGCCGCGTCGGACGCCGCCGAAGATGGAGATCTGAAGGCCATCACGAGATCGCGTCCAGGAGATGGAGGTAGCGTCGAGGCAGCACAGAGGGAAGGTGCAAGGACGGTTGCAGAAGAGGCCCTTGCACCTGGTGCACTTGCACCCCAAACAGCCGTGCCGTGAAAGGCAACGCCGGCCACTGCACCTTCATGGACTTGCATGACGACGGCGGTGACGCTGCCGGCGAGTAGTTCGGCGCCAACTTCACCTCAGCGGCGACATCGGAGGTGCTGGCGACATGCGGTCCGGCTCCATTTACACCACCACGACAACGTCGGAGCTGCCAATGTGCAGCCGGCGCCATCTCCTCTTCCTCGAACCACGGACGATGCCCCGAGCCAAACCACATCCACGCGATGATCAAGTGTAGTTGTCCACAAGCAAGGAGGAGAAGGCCGACATCCAAGGCAGCACCATCACGTCGTGGGAAGAACAAATTCATGCGTCCATCTTCGAGGAGATGCCTTCATGTGTCTTCTCCCTTTCTCTTTGTTTTCCTCTTATTTCAGCGTATTGAGCGGTCGGACGGACACTCGGGAGCGGCAACACAGAGTGCGCCCCAGGGGAGCAACACACAGGCCAGGTGGATTCGTGCCTGCAGCGGCAGCGTCGAGGAGATTGCAAAGAGGTGGCCACGGCGACGGCATGCTCGCCTAGCAACCCGGGAGGCCGCAGGCACCGCGCCGAGGAGGACCATGTGCTCTAGTCGGGACCATTGCAGATGACGCGTTCGCACCCGCAGCACCATAGACTTACCACGACTATGCCGGAGGACCGGCTGGCGGTGTCTTCTTCTATCTGCACCAACACACTACATCAAAACCCATCCGGGAGTGGCGACGCGAAGAGTGCCCCAGATGGAGCATCCGCACGTGCGAAGGTGGTCACGGATGGTGCGCATGGAGGCGTTCATCATCAGGTGAAAAGGTGAAGCCCTGTACACGCGAGGAGGAGGAAGCCGACGTCCAAGGCTTCATCATCATCTACCTCAACTACGTGAAGAGTGAAGTCACGGCGTCCAACTTCTTTGGTGGCATGCTTCAATAATTCATCTTGGAAAAAGTCCAAAACAAACCTTGAATTTGTCGGTGAAAGTTAAATCAAACCCTGAACTCTCAATCCTTGAAATCAGCACACCAAACTCTGTTATCCCGGTCTATTTTAAACCTTGAGAGGATTTAGCCGGTATTTGCTGAACTGGGCCGGCCCATTAGCAGCGTCGCTCGCGCGCGCCCACTGCTCCTGGTCTTCTTTGTTTTTGCCTTTTTGTTTTGTTATGTTTTTTCTTTTTTACACATGTCTATTTTTTCTTCGTACCCAATATACATTTTTAACGCACACATAAAATATTTTTTGATAAACTTTTGATATTTTAAAATACATCATGTACATTTTTAAATTAAATGTTTTCAAAAAAATTAATACATATTTATTATTTAAGTACATGTTTACATTTTCTTAATGATAATAAACGTATTATAAAACTAAACAAACACTCTTTTGCATGGTTCAACATTTTCATATTTGTAGACACTTTTTTCAAACACAACCCAAGTATATTCTGTTAAGTGTAAGACACAATTTTTTACAACATGCAAACTTTTTATTTACATTGTACACACAGTTTTGTTTGAAAATCTCACAAACACATTTTTTGAAACTTGTAAACATTATTAAAATGCTAAAAAAATTCGAATGTATGAAACATTTTTTTGAGTTACACAAATATTATTGTACATTGTATAAACATTTGTTTGAATTTCTCCATACATTTTTTTAAACTTTAAGATTATGTTTTCTTACAGTTTTTTCAGATTTAGAAATTTGTTCCTATTTTTAAAATTTTCAAGAAGCATTCACACTTTAAAATTATGTTCAGGTTTCAGAAAATATTTATGTTTCAAAAAGTGTTCGCACTTTAAAAAAATTGTTCAGCTTTCAGAAAATAAAAGCCCGCTTCATGTCTGGTGGGCTGACCCAGGCGAGTCCTTAGCCAACGATCCGAAAGAAAATTCTAAAAACATTACTTTAAAATGCGACACGATTTTTAAAAATCCGAAACATTTTCATAGGATGTGAAGAACTTTTGAAATTCTGAACATTTTTTAGAATTGCTTTCGGAATCACAAACAATTTTTGAAAATGCGAATATAATTTCAAAATTTCAGAAAAAAATTTAAAAAAACCAAAGGAATTGAATTTGTGCGAAAAATAGAAAACAACAATATTTTTTAACTTCTGGATATTTTAGAAATGCGTGAATATATTTTAAAGTTCATGATTTTGTTGTTGTGTTATAGCGGGCCCGCCCAAATTCTGAGTAGCAGGTTATCCCCAGGATTTTCTTATTCCCAGTGTGCCAAACAGGTCTAGGGTCCAAAATAGACCGGGATTACAAGTTCAGAGTGTCAATTTCCGGGATTCAAAGTTCGGGTTTTGATTTAGCTATCGTCTACAATTTTAAGGTTTGTTTTAGACTTTTTCCGAGCTTCTTGATCATATCAACAAAGAAGGTAGCGAGCTCATACTTGGTGTTGCAGCCATGAAGATACTGACAGTTAGTCCGTTAAGAAGCCATGAAAGGCAGATCGTTCACAACATAACCCTCCAGTGTCGGATAGAAGGTATGTGGAACAAGGGTTTGTTTGAGCCGAAGTTGAGTAAGACCAAGGTGTTCGCAATAGAAACTAGCAACCAACTTGCTATCCATGTCAACCTGAAGCAGCCAGTTGTCAAATCGGACCAGCACGAGCAACTTGCCATCCCCAGGCACGACCACCACATTCCACCGACCATCATGCTTGTCACACTGCTTGGTGATCTCCTCAACCGGCAACTCAATTCGGCACTTAAAGGCCGAGAGCTCACTTTCGTATTCCGGCAACACCTAGATATCAATGACCGTCCCTGCATCACTAAAGCTGGACATACCAAGCATGCCATCCATCTCAAACAGGTCTGCATGTCCAGGAACGACCGGAGCACCCATCTGCAGGAACGACTCAGTAGCAGTGTCGAACACAATTATCATGTTGCTTTCACTCTCATGCTGTGGTAGGTACCAATGCAGGTTACCACGGCATAGCACAGAAGTGTGGAGCGTCAGTTCCTCCACATCCGGCCACCTGATGTGCCTCGGCGGCTGCCTGGAGCCCAATGCGAAGACATAGCAGGCATCCTGAACGGCAGGAGACGGCCCATCATACATCAATTTCGGATTTGGGTACAGCAGTAGCCGATACTCACCACTGCTTGGGTGCGGGTATATTCCCAAGAGCGCGAAAGCACGGATCAGCGGGAGACGAGCGTACTGACGAGTGGCCGGGTTGCAGACGAAGAAGTACAAGGCACCAGATGAGTTCAGGCCACCGGAAGTGGAAAGGATAAGTGGAAAGGATGATGAGGCCGTCGCAGGAGGCCTTCAGATTGTACCTGGGGTCGTCAAGCGTGGCGACGGGGCGGAGCTGGAGCTGGGCGGTGGCGGCCCTATGGTCGAAGTGGATGATGTCCAGGCAGTCGTCTAGGGAGGCGCCGTTGCCGTCGTGGCCGTAGGGGAACACGCCGTCGTCGAAGTCTCTGTTGCGGACGTAGACAAGGGGGAGGGTGGGCTGGCGGGCGTGGTGGGCAGTGTTTTTCCCAAAAAAGAAGGGTAAGCCAGTGTTTAACTTGTACACAGCAGATTTTTGAAAAAAAAAACTAATTAGGGAAAAAATTACTTATGATGAAATACCCATGTTATCTGGCGACCGTTCGTGGCTAACCCCAGCGAACATCCTTCTTGTTGTCCCACGATTCTCAGAGCAGAACTGACAATGGGCCAGTTTTTTTTGGGCGATTCTACCAGAATCGCCCCCCCTCCCCAGCTTCTCCCAGAATCACCACTCCATATGTTTTTTACAATCCTAAATAATTAGACCTTAACTAGATAGGATTGTAAATAAAAAATATGAAGTGGTGATTCTGGAAGAAGCTGGGGAGGGGGGCGATTCTGGGAGAATCACCGAAAAGAACTGGCCCAACATGTAGGATCACTGGAGTGGTTCATTGTGCAGCTACTTCTGGCGAAAGCGTGTTTTTTTTTCCTTCCGAAAATTCGTGAGGCAAGGTGGGGGCATGCCCTCTTGTGCGTGCACGGGCGACCAGCGTCACTAGGTTGAGACTTGAGAAGGCCATTTATGGTTGTCTTGTGTTTAAAATGACACATATTTTTTTCAATTCCGAAAATCCCTTTTTTATTTTCTCACATGACAGTTTTTTGTAGCATGTCATTTTTTTAAGAGGATGGCATTTTTATTATTGAGAGACAACATTTATTTTATTTCTAATGGCATGGCAGTTTTATTACTAAGCGCATGCCATTTTTTATTAGCAATATGATGACATTTTTATTATAAGAAATGGCATTTCTATCATGGCATTTTTTACCATGGAATTTAAGAGGATGGCATTTTTATTATAAGAGAGTGTCATTTTTCATATAAATAGGATGGCATTTTTATCATTAAGAGGATGGCATCTTTTATAAAGAGGGTGGCATTATTATCATTAAGAGGATGGCATTTTTTGTCGTGATCATTGAGGATTACGATGGGCGGATCCTACATCAAGCAAGCTCGGCGGTTTCTACGTCTAGGCACAAACTCAGAAGGTGCCAGACTTATATCGCCATTATGTTGTAGTAGAGCAACTTGCCTGGAGAATTGGAAATGTAAAAATATTTCAATTGCGGCCAAGGCTTTTGTACTAAACGAGACTATGTGCGGGTAAGGGCTCGGCTTCTCGTCTACAATTTTCACTCTGTTGACC
>NC_057800.1:700254600-700262015 GCF_018294505.1 Triticum aestivum
CGATGTTTTCTATAAGTTAAATATGAGAATATCCCCCCTTTTTTGTGAGGTTTGTGGACTCATTGGGCATGAACATGAAGAGTGTGAAGATGGTGTGTTTGGTAGTAGGGGACAAGCAGTATGGGAGGTGGATGATAGTGGAGAAGAGATTAGTGGCATGTGCATAGCAGCGGTGCGCAGGAAGGTTTCCGATGGGTGACCGAAATAGAGGCAAAGGTCGAGTGCATAAGCATTACATGCCGAGGAAGAGATCCTCTCAAGATGCAGATCCACCAGATGAGGGTGATGAACTTACACGGCAACTAGCTCGCTCAAAACTGCATAGGAGATAGTCCAGGAGGAGGAGAAAGATAGGAGTCCATTGAGAAAGAAACTTGACTTAGAAGGAAAACAATGACCAAACAAGGGGAGGAGGGATGATCGAAAAAGGAAATGATTCCGCCACAGCCCACCCAATATAGATATCTAACTCAACATCACCCAAAAGGCCAAAACACATAAAACTGGACAACATCGGCGGCCTTGAGAAGGGCCCCGAGCCTAATGTATATGCTATGCTGGAATTATTATGAGTTGGGCGACCCTGCAACAGCTCAAGAACTGCGCGAGTGTGCCTCGACGGTGTTGTGCGTGGTGGAAACACAAATTGCTAAGTACCGTGTGGAAAATCTGCCAGGTTCATTAGGATATGATCATGCTTATGTAGTTTGTACTAGTGGAAGAAGTGGAGGCTTGGGCATCTTTTGGAAGAATTCAGTGCAACTCAGCATGAGGAACTTCTCATAGTATCACATTGATATGAAGGTTACTAGCTAAGGCCCTGTTTGTTTGGGTTGTGGCTGAACGAGAAGCGTCTAGAGCTGGTAGAAGTTGAGAAGCCAAAAAACAGGGTTGGTGACGTTTTTAGGATGGCTTGTCAGGCTGTAGCTAGCGGTGAAAGTCTGTGATGCCCCTGGATGCCGAAGATGTTATATAAACACGAATTTATTAGCTTATATTGTACAATGGCTAAAAAAAAGCTTAGCACTTATTTAGCCGAGCAATTGTTTTTCATTGTACGTGTCGTCGATGTAGATGGTTGAGGAAGGCCGGCTGCAGTACGCGTCATTCCTAGAGATGGTTGAGCAATGGCTACTCCCGTCGGCGTCTGGTGTAATCTGGTGGGTATAAGCAGCGGTGACATTTTTTATGTAATTACAGCGAAGTCGACGGGCATGAGTTCGCGGGAGGGTGAGAAGCGGGTGAAAGGTGAGGGAAGCTGGGCTGGAGGTGCTTTTGTTTTACAGTGCAATTTCGGCAAGTGCTTCTTACAAGCCCATCCGAGAAATTATATGTTTGGTTGGGCTTAAACAAACAAGGCCTAAGGTGAACAAGGAACTGTGGTGTCTGACATGTTGGTATTGAGAAGAAAATACAAGTCTCAGATGTAAGAAATGGGACATGATGGAATTTTTAAAAGCTGATAGTGACTTGCCATGGATGTGCATAGGAGATCTCAACAAAGTATTGAAAAGGAGAAGATGGCGCACATGGGTGCAAATTCTACAGTTTCTTCACACAACGTTGATCTATGTGGGCGAGATGACTTGAGATACATTGGACTGTATATCGGTCTGCGTACGCAGCCAAGTTTGCAGGCCTCGAGGTGTCACCTACAACAACGTTTACATAGAAGTCTAAAGCTCCACTGCAGTGTCACTTCTTTTCTTGGCTGGCCATCAAGAATCGTTGTTGGACATCCGATAGGCTTGCTCGACGTGGGCTACCCCACCGAGCCTCCTGCCTGTTCTGTGACCGGAGTGAAGAGACCATTAGCCACATAATGATCATTTGTGTCTTGGCGAAGGAGATATGGCACCGCGTCGCTATCGCAAGTGGAAGACCAAAGTTTGAACCAAGGTTCAATGAGACCTTGCTCGACTGGTGTGTCAGACAAAAACTGAGGGACGAGAACAAGAAGTACGCATGGGCGTTGTGCCTTCTAGGCATGTGGGAAATCTAGAAACACCGAAATGACATCCTCTTCAACGGCGCGTCTCCATCTCCAGCCCAACTCATCCGAAGGATTGACAACGAGGGAAGGGTATGGGTGACGGCGGGGCTGATCAGCAAAGCTCTTGAGGGGTTAGTAGTGGAGGCATCACCGCGGGTAATTCAGGAGTAGTCCGTCATGTAGCTCTTGGGGTGGAGATGGCTTCGATGAGCCATTTGTAAATTATGTCCTGCATGACCCATTGGGAGTCTCTCTCACATTTCTTCTATAATGAATGATACGTACTCTCGTGCGTATTTGAGAAAAAAATTGAGAAAAAAGTGAAAGGGAAACAGTACACGAAAGTGCACTTTGGATCAGGTGCTAGCAACGAATGAGTGGAGAACGATGTTCTATCAACACTCACCACACCCACTTTCGAAACTATGCTTGTCAAATCAGTAAAGAAGTACTCTCTCTGTGAAAAGAATATAAGATCGTTTAGATCTATGAAATTATTCCCTCCATCCCAGAATAGGTGATTCAAATTTGAACTAGTGAGGGACTAGCAGTCTTTGCAGACCATCACGTACAAATATTATTGTTTGCATGCCGTAGCCACACACACGTTCTGACAGACTGCACCATGTGAACCATGTATTACTTCGACTCATAGGGACAGTATGTGATCTATCAACTTGTCTACTGCCAGCTGAGTTGACCCCGCGCTGCCCAAAGCCTCCATTGCTTTGATCTAAAGCTCCTTCGCTCTCTCCCTCATGGCCGCGCCATCGTCCCCTTCCATGAACCTCGCGATCGCCTCCGCAACCTTGCCCCGTTCCAGCTTGCCGGCCAGCAAGGCTCCCGTCCGCCACACCTCCTCCACGTACCTCCCGTTGGCCAGCTGATCGCCGAAGAGCGGCCTGCACAGCATCGGCACCCCCTCGCAGATGCCCTCCAGCGTCGAGTTCCAGCCGCTGTGCGTCCAGAACCCGTCGACCGCACGGTGGCCGAGCACCTCCTGCTGCGGCGCCCACCGCACCACCTTGCCCCTGCCCTCCGCCGCCCGCTCGAACCCCTCCGGCAGCTCTACGTCCTCGGCGCCGGAGCCGATGACGAGGCCCCGCCGGACGACCCACAGGAATGGCCTGCCGCTGTTGGCGAGGCCCCACGCGACCTCCTCGAAGTCTTCCCGGCTCACCGGGGCCACGCTCCCGAAGCTCACGTACAGCACGGAGCCCGCGGCCTGCGCGTCCAGCCACTCGATGCAGCTCCGGTCTGCCTCGAGCAGGCTGCTGCCGGCGCCGCCGATGGCGGAGAGCTTGTGGAGCGGGCCGATGGCGAAGACCCCGACGCCGCTGGCGGCGAGCTCGGAACGGATCGCCTCCAGCTCCGGGGTCTCGAGCGCTTCGAACGTGTTGATCACGACCCCCGAGGAGTTGTCCGTGACCTCGGTGGCCGTGTCCAGGAGCCTGTTCGCCATCTCTGGGTTGGGATATTTGCTGGGGTCGAACAGGTCCGACACCCGGATCGGCGCCAGCTCCTTCACCGGCTTGTCCAGCTCGTGCTCTGAGCAGAGTATTCCATCCAGAGATCTCAGCAACTAATTGTGATCACGATTAACAACACACAGAATTAGTAGTGAGTAGTGACTGTAACTAACCTTGCGCCGGCAGGTATCCCTTGTCGTGGAGCATGGCGTAGGACCGGAACAAGCGGATGGCGGCCGCGCTGCCGGTGTGCAGCACGACCGTCGGCATGCCCAGCTCGGTCGCGGCCTTCTGCGCGGCGGGGAGGCTGGTGTCGATGACAAGGCACGACGGGCGGGGCTCCAAGGCCGCGAGCGCGTCGCGGACGCACCCTGACTCCTCCATGGCATCGTTCATCGCGAGGATCTTGCCGATGCCGTCCTTGGCGTCCGGCATGCCGCCGTCGGCCACGGCGACGAAGCCGAACTCCGGGTGGGCGGCCGGGTCGAGGGCGTTGAAGGTGGTGTGGAGGACGGTGATGGCGAGGCCTCGGCCGTGGAGCGCGTCGGCGAGCTGCAGCGCCGGGCTGAGGTGGCCCTGGAACGGCAGCGGGAACAGCGCGACGTGACCCCCGGCCATCGTTGTGGAGCAGCTGAGTTTTTCGCCGGTCAGAGACTAAGAGTACGACTATTTATATATCCTAGTGCAGAATGTTAGTCAGTGCAGGAAGCTTCCAGGAAATTTCGGGGTTTTTATTCCCAAGAAGAAGTTAGATACTCCCTCCAAGGTCCTTTTTACTGCACATATTAGATTTTTGTCAAGTTAAACTTTGCAATGTTTGACCAAATTTATATTAAAAAATATCAATATCTACAATATCAAATTTATACGCTATGAAACTACATTTCATAATGAATCTAACAATATTGATTTGGCATTGTGAATGCTGATGCTTTTTTCTACAAGTTTGATCAAACTAGAGATATTTTGTTTTCGGGTAAAACCTATACGCGGACTAAAAAGACCGAAGGGAGATTTGCGATTACATCAACATGTGGAAATTTCGAAAAGAAATACACTTTGTAAAATGGTAGAGTAGCTCCCAAGGCTCTTGACTGACATCGGAAGATTCTTTACAAGATTGGGTTTCGTTTCCTGGGCGACAAGGGTTGAAGTAGCGGGCCTTGACTTGTCAGGGTAATTAAGTCACTACAACTAAATAAATAGTGAAAGTGGACAGCACATAATTAAGTAGCCACGCGGCAAGGACAGGGGTCACGTGGTCTGATAAGGTGGACAGGGTGATCGTCGACGGTGATGTGATGACGGGCGTAGTTGAAACGGTCAAATGGTTGAACTCCTCCCACACTAGCAAAGTAACCTTGCACGCGAAGCTCGAGTGCTCGCAGCCAAGATTCTGGATGAGATTAAGGATTGGAAGCCCGCACTCAACGGAGCAGGAGGTTTGCAACGTTTTGTGAGAGAATAGCCTAGTTGTTCGCAACTCGCTAGGCTTCTTGTAAATCCTTATGCTCTCTTCTATAAAAATATGATACGTATTTTGTGTACTTTAAAACTAAAAACATGCACACAAAGCAACCGGTAACTACTCTGGTTTCTGTGTATAGAAGGGATAGATCAGCAACTTTTCTAAACAGTAAGGACATAATTCTTACCATGGCAGGGACTGCAATCTAAATTACCTAGTTAGAGTATGTTAACGATCTTGTATTTCTTAACAGAGGGAGTATCTATCAACGACGAGGTTAATAAAAAGTAGACATGAGAAGAACCCATGGAAGCTATAGAAGTACTGCATTTATAGCGCTAACAAGTTCCAGTGAAAGAAGAAAAATACATCTCCAAGTTGGATTTTTGCTACACCTGTATTTGGCCAGCCTCCACCAAAATCCATGGCACCAAAGACATATTGTGTTGCCCTTCAGGAAACAATCAAAGCGGATTTCAACTACCTCGAGCTCAAATCCGTAGACCCACAGGAAAAAAATTGCTTGGCAATGGGTGCCGACTGTAGGACATTCGGATGGTTTACTCTTGGGCATCGACAAAACTCAATACTTTGTCTCAAATTGAAGTTTGGGCCGTTTTTCCTCGGCGCTTCTATCCAAAGAGTTGCCACGCAAGCTACTTGGGAGTTGTGTGTGGTTTATTTCCCTGCTGATTGATTTTCTCGACGAGACGAGGTCTAAGATTGCCACTATTTCCTCCCTTGTTATCATCAGATGTGATTTCCACTTCACCCGAGAAGCTGGCGACAAGTCGTCGGGTAACATTTGCCGGAGTAGAGTCAATCTGTTTAATGATGCCCACAATGATGTGGCACTGAGCGATGACTTTTATTACTTTCAAGATTTATAGGAAAATCTGTTGTACTATCAAGTTTATTTTTCTTCACAAAGTTGCGCTATGAAGGTTTTTTTTAGGACATGGAAGAGAATAAGGTAACAGTGATCTCGTGCCCAGTCTGTTTGAGAGCTACCACGTGATGGGTTAGAATTTTCGAACGTTTGAGAGCCCAGATTTGCAGGTCGTTGATGTAGATGCTCTTATGCCCGTCTCTCCATCCTCTTCAGCGTTTGCTAATTGAGAATCTAAAAAGAATCACTAAAAAAAGAATGCTGATAATACCCACACGTACGATGGGAGCAACACCCGCCCACACATCATGTGTGATATAAGCAGGAGGCAGCCCACACGGGTCATGTGTGGGCGAACATTAGAACCGCCCACATGTGTGGGCGCACCTACTTCGTGCCACACGCCCAATAAATACTACTCATTCTCACCCTGCAGGTGTGGCACAAAGTAAATATGCACACACGTCCTGGCGCAGTTACGTTAGTTACTCGCAAGATGACGTTTTACTTACCCCGGAGACGGCAATTTTAGTTATCTGCAATGGCAAATATAGTTGTAAAAGTATGGCAACTCTCTCTGTTTTGGTTAACTATAGTTACCATGACTAATTTACTAGTTGACACGTGTGGTCCAATCATAGCTGCCATGCACGATTAATCATAGTTGCTATGTGTGTTTACCTGATTGCCGTGTACGCGCAACTACAGTTGCCATCTGCCAACGAATTATAGTTGCCATGTGCGTTTACCTAGTTGGCACATACGCGCAACTGCAGTTGCCATCTTTTATGTACGAGTCGTCATGTGGGCGAAAAACAATTCACCCACACGCGGGCGGACTAGGTAGTGACTATGTGGGCGGGAACTGATTTGCCCACACGATGTAGCAGGCAACCGCACGCTGCGGGTCGTGTGGGCGAGCGCTCTAACGCCCACACAACATGCTATGTCTATGTGGCACTGAAATTCCAACAAATTCGTGCAAAGCAGAATCAACATGGATCAACACGTATAGACGAAGTACAAACATACCACACGTGTGGGCATTATCGTCCGAGAAAAAAGAATTATACATGCCCTTCTATGCACGTGCCATGCAACGCAAGATGTATTCAAACGCTCATGTAAAGGTCTAGCTTGGCTTACCGCAGCTGTCTTGCCGTCGCCGCCCGCGCATCTTCGAGCTTGGACGGGTCACGCTGCCGTCGCCGCCGCAGCGTTCTCTCGCCGGTCTGGTGCACGTGCACCGCCGAACGAGGCCCCCGTACTCGCCGCCGCCGTGGGCACGTTTCTCTTGGCTCTTTCCCTTCTCTTTGTGGTTTTTCTTGTGTACATATGTTTTCCCTGGGCGCATTCTCTGGTACGGCCCCCTCCGCTGCGTGTGCTTCTGCACAACCTTTTATAGGCAAGGATCGTACCACAGAATGGATAGAAACGATCCGCTCCAGCGCAGCGGCAGAGTTGTTTGTCAGGTCCTACTCTTTTGGAGATGATATGCACGTTATCTCTGTGAAGCTTATCTGTTGTGCGTGCGGTGCAGCAGCTAGACCCGCACACGGACACAGGTATGGCTGGCACGTAGGGCCCTGGCTCGAT